>NC_090649.1:450292448-450474948 GCF_040937935.1 Hyperolius riggenbachi
GAGCACCACACACTGTAAGGTAGCGTCGAGGACCGGAGGGGGCTCCCTCAGATTGGAGTCAAAGATAGATTATAATTCACATGCAGCTGACAGAATAAAGATGGGGTCTTTGATGAGTCTCATCCGCAGGAGAAGACTGTAGAGAGCGAGCTGAGAATGAGCTTTGATGGTTGCAGCTGATTGAATAACGTTCTTGACACATCGTCAACCAGTGTATGACGGCAGATTCTCCAGATTCCTTTGTATTACCGTCCCTGTTATCACAGTTTAACAAGCTGTCAGCACATTGCGAATGGGTGTGAAGGAGGCCTAATATCCACGTAACCTGGTATGATAGCTCTGTAACTGCACTAAAACACAACAGAGGTGTTTATCGGTATTCCCGGTGTCATGGCTAATGGCACTGTTCAGTGAAGCACTTATAAAAGGGCATTAACATTATTTATGCTGAAATGTTTTTTTTTTTTCAACATTTACAATTTTAGTTGATACTGACGTTGTTTTTTATTTGTTAAAATTACAGTTTATTGAAGGCCAGCTGGTGGCACTGTCACTATCACCACTGCATAGTTCCATTGGCCACCAGCAGATGCCGCCTACATACATTAAAGAGAATCTGTATTGTTAAAATCGCACAAAAGTAAACATACCAGTGCGTTAGGGGACATCTCCTATTACCCTCTGTCACAATTTCGCCGCTCCTCGCCGAATTAAAAGTGGTTAAAAACAGTTTTAAAAAGTTTGTTTATAAACAAACAAAATGGCCACCAAAACAGGAAGTAGGTTGATGTACAGTATGTCCACACATAGAAAATACATCCATACACAAGCAGGCTGTATACACCCTTCCTTTTGAATCCCAAGAGATCATTTGTGTGTTTCTTTCCCCCTGCAGTTCTCATGCACTGAAGTTTCAGGCTGCTCGTTTCTTCCTGCAAACAGCTTTGCCTTTGTCTGTAATTCCTCAGTATGTGAAAGTCCAGCCAGCTCAGAGGACGATTTATCCAGCTTGTAAAAGATAAGAGAGAAGAGAGAAGCTGCCCTAATCTAAATAATACACAGGCAGTGTGCATAGAGGGGCCTGGAAGGGGGAGTTCATAGCAGAACCACAACACTGAAGAACTTGGCAGCCTTCCAGACACAGGCCGACAAGTCTGACAGGGGAAAAATACATTGATTTATTACAGAGACTGTGATAGTAGAAAGTGCTGCAGTAAGCCAGAACACATTAGAATAGCTTTTGGAACTTGTAGGATGATAAAAAACAGGATGCAATTTTTGTTACGGAGTCTCTTTAAAGGCACCTGGAAATTTGGGCATGCAAGAATGCAGATAGTAAAATATATGTATTAAATACCGATATTTTACTATTGCCACACCTAACCCTACTACCACACAGAACCACCCCCCAATGGCTAACTTAATCCCTCCTCCCCCCGCACACACTACCTGGCCAATGCCTAAAACTAACCTCCCCACCTGCACACACTACCTGGCCAATGCCCAAAACTAACCCCCACCGCACACACTACCTGGCTAATGTCTAAAGCCGCATCTACACGCGTAGATGCGGCCGCGATGTTCCTTATCCATCGAGCCGCTGATGCGTCTCGATTGATAAGATCCGACAGGACGGATCTCCCCACCGCCGATTCGCTGCTTGCTCCCCGCGAGGGGAAGATAAGCGGCGCGGGGACGAGCGGGAATCAATATATTGATTTGCCTGACTGACTTACCATTAATAAATACGAGTCAGTCAGGCTCCGGACAGGCTCACCGCACGCTGATGCCGCCAGCCAGTGATGACATCACGTGACGACGGTCACGTGACGACGTCCTCTCCTCTTTCCTCGCAGGCATGGACGTCCATACACTGACGTCCATGTCTGCGTGATCTGCATCCAGGAGGTGGAGCCGGCAGCACTGAGTCACGGATGAAGAGTGGACGGCTCGGGCTCAGGACGCCGGGTGGTATCCATGGTGACCCAACGCTGGAACCAGCGGTAGCGGTATGTATCTCTTCCTCCCCGCTCGGCTCCCCAGCTCTGGCACAAATTGTTTGTATAACTCGCGGTCTCCGCACCGCACCCGGCACCTGACCCACACACCCACTCAGGAGTCAGCAGCGGCAGCCCAGGACACAGGCAGCAGCAGGCTGCGCAGATTTTTTTTATGGTTGCTGCCAGCGGGGGCCAGGAGCCCCCCAGGCGGGCGGGGCCCTGGGGCAGCTGCCTTCCCTGCCTTAATTGTAGCGCTGGCCCTGCCACCCGCACACACTACCTGGCTAATGCCTAAAACTAACCTCCCCCACTTCGCACACACTATCTGGCTAATGCGTAAAACTAACCCCTCCCACTCACCTGCGCACACTACCTGGCTAATGCCTAAAACTAACCCCCCTATACCCGCACAAAGTACCTACCTAATGTTGCAACCAGCCCCCCTGCAAGCCCCCCCCCCCCCCCCAGCAGTGGTGCAATGTGATGGACCGCATCATATCCACAGAAATAATAAAAAAATGAACGAAAAATAAAAAATCTTGGGTGCCACAAAATATCAGCATTTGGGTGCCCACGGTGGCCGATATATATATATAAGGTGCTGTACCAGCGCCGCTATTTACCGAGCTATTAAATTTCCACTCCGCTGCCCAAATACCGATATTTCCTATTTGCGCCTATGGCGGCGCCCAATTAGTCCTCTTGCCGCATGCGCCCTGTTTTCCTGCTACCGCAGATGTCTCTGTGTAGTATTTATCATGCTGTACCTGCAGCTGACTATTAGAGCTGGTTCACACCAAGAGCACTTTCCTAAAGCGTCAGTGATTTGAAAAGCGCCTGCTAATGGTATGCTATGTGTGTGTTTTCACTTGAGAGATGTGATTTTTAAAAGTCACACAAAACATTACATTAGCAACCACTTCTCGAATCAGTGGCTCTTAGAAAAGCACTCACAGTATGAACAAGCCCTTAGAGCAACAATTGGGCACAGCTTGCCTATGTTATCCCAGGGTGCATTTGTGTGCTTGAATTTGGTGCTGCATGATTAGCAGGTGCCCATGTCAATAGTGGGTGTAGTTGCTATTGCCAATTGGAAATATTTGCTGCTGGCCATAGTAGCTAGCATTAGAAGCTTAACCACTTGGGAACCGGCTACTTAACCCCCCCTTGGGGACCAGAGCAGTTTGCCTGGTTTAGGTGTCCCCAGTTTAGATAGCCAGGCAGCGGTATCCCCAGTACAGATAGTCAGGCATGGTTATCCCAGTATTAATAGGTGTCCCAGCACAGGCAGCTGCCATTATTTTCCTGGGTCCTGCAATGAGCAGCTCTCTCCGTCTCCTCTCTGTCCACCAGCCAGCCGCGTACTGCCGCTAAGTTCCGGGTCCCAGCTTGATGACGTCTTTAAGCCAGGACTGGCAACTTAGTGAGTAGTGACAGAGCGATTATGGTTGCCGGGCAGAGCAGAAGGGGAGTGAAAATCACCAGGGGAGTGTCGGGAACGTGAGTGGATCCTCTTATTTCTCTTCAGCTGCCACGTATACAGGACTTTAGATAGTTTGATTCATGAATTTAAAATTTAAACGTTCAACTTAAAATTGCAAAATTCCGATGCAAATTCGGAATTCCGCAAAATCCATGCACTCATCCCTATTATCCATCTGGCCTAGTGTGGAAGTACCTTCAGAGCTGGACACACAAATGCATCTGTAATATTGATAAGTGTGTGAAAGAGCGGACAGAAATACATTTGTGTGTTCAGGCCCATACTTACATCCTTGCATTCGCAGTGCCTTCTTGTAAAGTGACCAGATTTTTCTTTGCTCAACCTGGGACGGGAGGGGGGTGCTCCGAAAAATGGACATAACCATGGAGAAAAAATGGGTGTGTGGGTTTACAAAACTGTAATGTAACTCTGAGATAGTGGCCAGAGTTTCCTCCTAAAACACAGATAGGCAAAGTGACCCTTAAAGGGACACTGTAGGGGGGTCAGGGGAAAATGAGTTGAAGTTACCCGGGGCTTCTAATGGTCCCTCACAGACATCCTGTGCCCACGTAGCCACTCCCCATTGCTCCGGCCCCGCCTCTGATTCACTTCTGGAATTTTAGACTTTAAAGTCTGAAAACCACTGTGCCTGCGATGCCGTGTCCTCACTCCCGCTGATGGCACCAGGAGCGTACTGCACAGGCCTAGTATGGTCTGTGCCTGCACCGTGCACTCCTGGTGACATCAGGGGAAGCGAGGACACGGGAATGCAGGCGCAGTGGTTTTCAGACTTTAAAGTCTGAAATTCCAGAAGTGAACCGGAGGCGGGGCCGGAGCATCAGTGAGTGGCTGCACGGACACAGGATAAAGGAAAGTCCCAAAGCTCAACCGTGTCAATGATTTCAGTACCAGGGAGTCAACCAGTCAGCACCTGGATCCATCAAGGTGCAAATCCATTAGACCAACATAGAAAGAAGGACTGGGTCTCCACCTGGGATTAGTGCAATTGTAGCAAAGTGATTTTATTCCATAGCAAAAAAAGCACACAACGTTGCGGCTCAAGGCCTTTGTCAAGTGTTACCAAATACAACATATATCCACATATATATAGCAGCATAAAAAAGACACACCCAACAAAAGTGGGTGGGCACAACAGCTTAATGGAGAAGATGGCCAATAATTTAAAGTGACAGTACAATATATTAAATTTGTTACAAAAAACACCTTAAATTAAAATCATCATTAAGTCCATTGGGAGTAAGAGTACTTAGCTTATCAATCCATCTGCTTTCACGTCTTAAAAGGACAGTCTGTGAATCAACATTAGCAGCCACGAAAACTTTTTCCAGAACGCACCATCGCAGATCGCTCACGGTATGATCGCACTCATAAAAATGTTTACCTATAGGAGAGTCAATTTTTTTGTCAGGATCATCAATATATTTCCTATAGAGTCTAATATTACTGCGATGCTCATTAATGCGTACACGTACTTCCCATGAGGTCTGCCCCACATAACCTATACCACAAGGGCATTTCAGGAAGTATACCACATTAGTTGTCACACAGGAGCACGGATGAACTGACTTTTAGGGAGTCCTCTAATCAGGGAGCGTGGATGACAGCTATTAGCTAATAGGGCATTATTTCTGTCTGTGCTTTTTCTATATAGATCGGTGTGTAATGCTCCTTCATTCAAATGTATGTCCACATCAAGAAAGTGTAAATTATTTTCATGAAACTCCAAGGTGAATTTGATGGAACTGTGGCAGGTGTTTAATACTTCCACAAATGCCCTCAAATCGTCTTCTTTACCAAAAAAGCTGGGAACGTTTCCGTGTCTCAGCTGTCAGAACTGCTCCAGTATTATCAAAGGGGACTATGTATGCCATCCTATGAAAGGAATAAAAATTAAAGTGAATGGAAAATTCTCCTGTGTGACAACTAATGTGGTATACTTCCTGAAATGCCCTTGTGGTATAGGTTATGTGGGGCAGACCTCATGGGAAGTACGTGTACGCATTAATGAGCATCGCAGTAATATTAGACTCTATAGGAAATATATTGATGATCCTGACAAAAAAATTGACTCTCCTATAGGTAAACATTTTTATGAGTGCGATCATACCGTGAGCGATCTGCGATGGTGCGTTCTGGAAAAAGTTTTCGTGGCTGCTAATGTTGATTCACAGACTGTCCTTTTAAGACGTGAAAGCAGATGGATTGATAAGCTAAGTACTCTTGCTCCCAATGGACTTAATGATGATTTTAATTTAAGGTGTTTTTTGTAACAAATTTAATATATTGTACTGTCACTTTAAATTATTGGCCATCTTCTCCATTAAGCTGTTGTGCCCACCCACTTTTGTTGGGTGTGTCTTTTTTATGCTGCTATATATATGTGGATATATGTTGTATTTGGTAACACTTGACAAAGGCCTTGAGCCGAAACGTTGTGTGCTTTTTTTGCTATGGAATAAAATCACTTTGCTACAATTGCACTAATCCCAGGTGGAGACCCAGTCCTTCTTTCTATGTTGCACGGACACAGGATGCCTGCGGGGGACCATTAGAAGCCCTGGGTAACTTCAACTCATTTTTCCCTGACCCCCCTACAGTATCCCTTTAAGGTAATTAGGCAATGTCCCCCAAACACATAAAAAAGCAGTGTTCCCACAATGATGTGGTGCAATGGTCATGGATGTCAGTCCATGACATGACTATGTACTGTGCTGCAGAAGCTGCAAGTGCTACATAAGTACATAAAAATGATATGGCGGGACATTAAACGTTAACTATGGCCGTAATTAGATTGTGAGCTGCGCCAAAGAGATGACTACATTCTCTGTAAACTGCTGCCTTAGATGCCATTGCTATATAAATACTTAATAATGCTTACCACAAGAGAATTTATGCATGCTGGCCACACTTGGGGGGGTCGCCTGCACCACCCAGTCTCCCCCTCCGGGGTGCCGCTGTGGTTCCTAAGCAGTGAGAGAGCTTGGGGCCCCCGCACCCCCACCCCCGGTTGTATGGGGGCATTGGGAAGCCTCCCCGTGGCGCTCCTGGATAGTGCTATGTGGCATGAGCTAATTCCAGCAGGGCAACCGCTTTGCGGTATTTGTTTTTGACCCTGCATAGGTTGGCATTCGAAAGCAAATGCATATTTGCATGAGCTATGCCTCATGATAAGCCAATTAGGCCAGATTTGCAAAGCCAGATTTGTTAGGGTTAAACTTGGTGTTTGAGCACGCATAAATTCTCTTGTGTTAAGTAAATACATAATGTCAGGACATGAGACTATGACTATGGTGGGATTAGATTGTGTGCAAAATCTGCAGAATCTGCTGATGCTATTGTAATAGCATACCATTTAGGCCTCTTTCACAGTACGACGTTGCGGTTCGATGCGTTGTTAAAGTCGCAACGCAAATTGCAACGCAACTTAATGCCCTGTTATCGTCGCAAACAGTAGAGCATACAGGCAATGAAAAGTATGCTTCCAAGTCATTACTGAGCATGTGCAAACAGTCCTGCGCAGCTAATAACATATATAACGCACAGCATGCAGCACTTTCTAATAACGCTACACGTTACACACAAACGCAACGTGTGCACTGTGAATGTGGCACAGACTTAGTATTGCTGTGCGTTAGTCTGCGTTGAAATATTTTCTAACGTGCGACTTATGCATCATTGTAGCTCTCCTGCTATTCACTCACCAATAACTTTATCACTACTTTTCACAACAAAATGATATATATCTTGTTTTTTCAACCCCCAATTAGGCTTTCTTTGTATGGTACAGTTTGCTAAGAATTTTTTTTTCTAAATGCATTTTAACAGGAATATTAAGAAAAAAATTGATACCATTGAACCATAATTAAAACCCACGTATTTTATTTGACCATTTGTCCCGGTTATTACACCATTTAAATTATGTCCCTATCACAATGTATGGTGCCAATATTTTATTTGGAAATAAAGGTGAATTTTTTCAGTTTTGCGTCCATCACGATTTACCAGCTTATAATTTAAAGAATAATAGTAATATACCCTCTTGACATGCATATTAAAAAAGTTCAGACCCTAAGGTAACTATGTTTTTTCTTATTGTATTTTTGTGTTATTGTATTTTTTTTTTTATCAAAAGTTTTATTTGGGTATTTTTGGAGTGTGGGAAATAAGGAGTTAATTTTAAATTATGTGTAGGTCTGTTTATTAAAAAATGTATGTAATTGTATTTTTACTATTTCAGTCATTAGCTTCCTGCATATGCTTTTAGTACGCGAAACAGGAAGCAATGCATGTAAGTTTTTAGAAATGACCACAGGCATCTCTTTGATGCTGCAACCATTGACACGAGGACCTATGAATGGGAAGTGCGTTCCCATTTATTGATCTCCAGGCTAATGGGGGGCGGCAAGAACGAGCGTGCACGACAGGCTGCGGACACGTTTTTTTTCACAGATGTAGCTCCTACGTCATAGGTGGATGTAGGAGCTATGTCCAAAAGGCTAAAGTAGTTAAGAGGCCTCAATAATCATAAGCCCCCAAAATGCCCCAAATGCAGTCTCTATGATCATAAAATAATAACTGCAGCAACTGTTACCTCTGACACATGAATTGCAATAATCGTTACCTACGACAAATGAAATGCAACTACCATTACCTCGGACACATGAAATGCAGCAGAAAACGATTACTCTGACTCCGCAAACGGTAAATGAGGCAAACATTACCTCATACAGCAAAGGAGTCCTACAGCTGGGACATCCAGCAGCCAAAAGTGGGACATAACCTGGGACACATTGCAGCCTGGGACAGGGGACCCTGAACCTGGGACATGTCCCAGGTAAAATGGGACATCTGGTCAGGGTACTTCTTGTGATATGTAAAAGTTTGTGGCCTGTTTTACACCTGGCCTGTGTGTTTGCGATGCGATACCCCACCCCTGTTGCATTGCACCACAACGCACAACATGTCAATCTTACGACCTTGCAGCAGAGTCCACCGATGGGTCGTATGCATAGCACTGCCCTGCCCCCTCCCCAGTGATGTACTTCCTGCTGGACAGGAAGTATGTCACTGGGATGCTTTGGTTTCCTCATCATTGCAGCTGTGGAATTTGACATTGCGATGGCTCAGTGGTCGATCAGGCACTTAAGTTCTGGCGCAACGTAACGTGTCATGTGCTAGGCCCCATTGCCCTGCATTGCCGTTGCATTACCATGCAGTAACACAGGGTAACACAACACAGATTATCAACGCAAGTGTAAAATGGGCCTGAAAGAGAAGTCTGTACGCGTTAGATCTAAAGAAGGATCTCACTTCTGCGTCCTTCAAGAACGCCTCCATAAGTGCAAATAAAAAGAGTATCACGCACAGAACTCAGCCTCGCTTTTTGATGCCGCAAGTGCACTAACACAGCTACAAATGCGACACCTTCGTTTTATTAGGCGTTTTTATACTACAAGAGGCTGTCTGGTGTCAACAGTCTCAATGATGAAGGTCTCTTTTAGCAGGAAGGAACAAGCTGTGCATAAAAGCCACAACTTCAGTAACATCTTTATCTGAATTACCTTCAGCTCTGTGGGGAATTAACTTTTAAGATGCTCTGCAGATAATGGAACAGAGTCTGGAATCCAAGCCACAGAATGTAAGGAAACTAAATGAAGACTTTTTCATTTTATCAGAGATAAACAAGTCCTTGGTAGGTGTACTTGCTTCAGAGCTAGGCTTTCATCTTTCCATCATTAGTGATATACAGTCGTTCTTTTCCTGTCCTCCTAACGTTTTTATTGAACTACGTGAGAACGTAGAAGAAGGACAAGCCTTTGGCTTTCTCACCAGGCTTCTGGTCTTTGTGGCTGGATAAATAGACTGATTATCATGCCTGAAATTCATTATTGTCGCGTAATGTAGTTACCTATGTAGATCTATTTCCAGTGGCGTTCCTGGGATTGTATTAGCTGTGGGCTTGATTGAATTAAAGGCCAGTCCATAACAGAGGCAGCAACTTTCGGTTACTGTAGGTCGCTTACTTACTGGACCGAAATAAAATTTCCTGGAATTTAACGGGAGAGATTAATATCTTAATGGAAGTTGTGTCTCCAGCGCAGGCAGAGGTGGAGACTTATTTTCTTAGATTAGCAGACGGCGTCGGACTGTCAGAGTCTTCAAAGAGATCTGTCTTTAAAGGCAACCTGCAATGGTTTATATGGGGGGACGCAATCAATTTAAAGCATAACTACATTTTTGGCGGAACAGTTAATAAAGCATTTATCAGCACCACACCAGTATTTTGTCATTTTATTTTTAAAAATAAGTGGTGTAAGAACCTTATTTTGGCATTCCAGCAGCATGGGTTGCCCTTCCTAGAGTCAGCTTGAGTGGCCGGCTTCTTCTTCCGGGCGGCACAATCGGTTGCATATGGCATCGCTGCAATCGCACACGCATGCACTAACACTCGTCTTGGGTCAATGCGGCCTTGGGTCCGTCTTATTGCCTCTTGCAGTGGTGCAAGCAGCTGGAGGGTAATTGATTCGTTTAGAGCTGAGAATGTGCAATCAGTGATTTATGTTTCTTTGTCCACCTGTGGGCTGCTGGAGCTTATTGTCACACCTGACTGAACCCTGCCCCAATTAAGCTCTGCCCCTGTCAGCCATGACAGCGTTTAGATGCTGTTGGTCTAAGTTCCCGGGGTTTGATTTCAGACTGCTCTTGTGTGACAATCTTGCTAGTCCTTTCACTATGTTTGCATTTCCCGCCTGTATAGTCCTCTGCTGGTCCTGACTACATTCTTGTCCTATCCCTGGTTTATTTGCGATATGTGCTCCTGATCTTTAGATAGGTTGATGCACTGAATGCTTGCATGCTTGCACTTTGCATTTTATAGGCCGAAGTTAGGACACAAATTCTTTGTAGGGAGTCTCTGCATAGTGTACGTGACTACACAATAGATTGTATTTTTTTGTGATGAAGACCCCGACTTTTCACTTAGCTGCAGGGAAAGCATTGGTTCCTGGATGACTGATTTGGATAAAAGCAGTTGCATGTGAGTGTGCAAAGGGTTAACTGATTTTGCTGTTTTGTTGGCCACGCCCACTAGCAAGGAGCCACTGCTCAGGCTCAATGGAAAAAGCTGAGCTTGTTTGGCTCTGTTATACTGTGCAATGTGGTTGAGCTCTGTTGACAAGCCTTTGCCGATTAACATTCCGTGGTCCCAGCGCTGAAACGGTCAGGTGGAGCCTCTACTTACGTAAGTACCCATTTGGGGAAGTTTTTCCCTTCAGGTACACTTTAAATAATTTAAAAATAGATTATTTGATTTTATTGCACTCAGCATGTGTTTATTTTCCTACAAATTCAAGTTTGGTAGAATGTTCACCAGTTGATCTTCCAAGAACACAAGGGACCAAAAAACAAGACTTAGAGACCAGGAGCCAATAGTGTAATATTTATGTGTACCAAGCAATTTATATAAAAGGAAGGATTCACTCACACGTTGGGTTGAATCAAACACGTTGATTGGAGCGCAGGAGATTTGGGCACAGCCGGAGCCACCATAGACCGTAATAAGAATTACGACTATAGTGGCGCACAGTGAGTAACTTCAGCGCAGTCAGAAGAAGAAGCTGAAGTTACTTTTAAAACACTGTAATACGGCTGCCAGCAATGGTGGAAACTGAAATTACATCATTCCACACAATCCACGTGGACCTGGAGGGGAAATAGTAATTAAGGCCCCCGGGACTTGTGCAGGAGCAGGCTAAGCCGTATATCGGTTGTATCCTGCGCCCAAGTCTCCCGGCGCCGATTTCACTCATACACGGGTTGATAGGGATGCAACCTGCCAACCACCAAGCCTACAGTGGAATACCAGCCTCTGCTCTGGTACGGGTCGCAGGATCCTCGGGACTCCAGCGGTCGCACTACTAATTATCTCTTATAGTTTTAAAACCAATAAACACTATAAAATTACAACCTCCCAACAGAAATGTATAAAAGAGAAATATACAGAGGCGCATGAGTCTAACAAACCCCAGGCACTGGCACTTTAGCATTAGTAATAGGGATGGTCAGAATTGCCTATTTCCAATTCAGTGGAAATTTCCGATTTCCGCCCATGCCAATTTCCATTTTTTTGACTTCTGACTTTCAGTTTTCGAGGAGTATTTTATTAGTCACGAGAATGCAAAAAATGAACAAAACCTCCTGGAAAAATCGAAATCGAAAACCTTCCAGAAAATCTTATGATTGGTCTAAAATTAGCACAGTGATTTTAGCAGAAAAAAAAACTGCATTCTCTGATTGGTCCATTGCTTACGAGTTCTGTGATTGGTAAATTGTTTTTTCAACTTACGAATTTCCGTTTGGAAATTCGCAAATGCGGAAATTTCAGTTTCCACTAAATCCAAATGAGCATCCCTAATTATTGACCTGAAGAAGCGGGCTAGAGCAGCAAAACGCATTGTCTTTGTGTTTTTGTCTAGTGTCTAGTGTGTATCTTTGAGAGTGGTACGCCTACAATACCTCCCCTTTTAGACTGTGTTTAATGACTTTATATATTTCTGGCACCTCCAGCCAGTAGTTTATAAATGTAACAAGTTAGTGTTGGTAGTTCTGGCGCCCTCCCATACAGATTCTGCTTCTTTTTCGAACGCTCGTGTTGTCTGGCAAGCCCTCCCTGTTGTCTCTGAAGAGATCCGCTGTAGCGGAGGCCTCATTTATTAAAGTGCAGCATTTTGGAGAGATTTTCATCGGCGACCTCTTCTGGCTTCATAAATAAAACATGGTCCAAGCAAGGACAAAATAATAACTGGATGAATTCACAGCTAAGCGAAGCAATTTGCAGCAGGCCTCTTGTCTGTAGGTTGAAAGGCGTCTGGTTGTACACCTGCGTTCGCCGGGTGTTGGGCTTTCTGCTGACTTGCGAGCGGATGGGCAGAATATTTTAGATGGATCCAGAAGTCCCCAGCAGACAGGCAGAGCTAATTATCGGCGAGCTCGGCTGCTGGAAGTCGGAGGAGAAGAGGAGTGGGGTATTGATTTTCTGAAATACAGTACTATACCTTCCCCACAGGGAGAAATAAGTTACTGAAAGCAGCAGGATAGAAGATAATCTTTAGAAAAGGTCCAGATTTCCTACAGAGAGAGACTTAAGAATTCAGGTTAAATTCCTTATCTGAGGCTGCAACAATAAACATAAGCGGCAAACCACAGGGACGCGTCGCAGTCTAACTTACCACAACGAATGGCACAAAAACAAATACTTTATGCGGAGACCATCTATAGTAGTCTCCTGTAAAGAGCAGGGCCATGTGGCTTGTTCAGCACACAAGCATATTCCTAGAAGCAGGCATGTTACTGGGTCCCTGCACTCCCCTGGAACCCCCAACTAAGCTGAAATGTTGCAGGTTAATTGGTGGCCGCCGGGGTGAAGCGTGGATGTAGCAGATTATCTTGTCCAATTATTGTAAATCTCTTTCTTTCTTATTTTCCTTTCCTTTCCTCCATCTATTTCATCTCGGCTTTCTCCTCCTCTTTATTTCTTGTCACTGTCTTTCTTCTATTTCATCTCCTCTCTATTCACTCTTCCCTTTTCTCTGCTCCATCCTCTTTTTTTTTTATTTCTCCTTCCCCTCTATTTCATTTCTTTCCTCTTGCTTTCTTTATCTCTATTTCATCTCTCTCCTCTCATCTTCTTTATTCCTCTTTCCTTTCCTCCCTGACTTTCATCTCTTCTCTCCAGTGGCGTAGCTAAGGAGCTCTGGGCCCCGATGCAAGTTTTACAATGGGGCCCCCCAAGCACTCTATACATAGCAATTAATACGGTGCACCAAAACCTTCCAATGGCAACTACAGTGTCAGAGGTGTAAGAAGGGGATGGGGAACAGTTTGTTAATGATCACCACTATTCAAAGTATCTATAGAAGTGATTATTATGAGCACAGGACCAATAGAGAGCTAATACTGTAGTTGAGGGAGGGCCCTTCGGGGCCCCTCTGGCCCAAGGGCCCCGATGCGGTCGCTACCTCTGCACCCCCTATTGCTACGCCCCTGCTTCTCTCTACTCCTCTTCATTTCCTCTTTCATCTCTTCCATCTATTTCATCTCGTCTCTCTCCTCTTCCTCATTTCTCCTTGCTCTCTTTCTTCTATTTCATCTCATCCCCCTATTCTTTATTTCATTTTCATCTCTTTCTTCTATTTCTTCTATGCTCTCTAGCTTCTCTCCTCTTCTTCATTTCTCCTTCGTTCCCTCCCTCTATTTCATCTCTTCTCCTCTTTATTTCTCTTTCCTCTTTTCTATTTCATCTCCTCTCTCTCCTCTTCTTTACTTCTCCCTCCTCTCTTCCCTCTAATTAATTTCTTCCGTCTCCTCTTCTTTATTCCTCTTTCCTCCCCGTCTTTCATCTCTTCTCTCTCCTCCTCTTTATTCCTCTTTACTTTCCTCCCTCTATTTCAACTTTTCTCTCTCCTCTTCTTTATTTCTCTTTCATCTTTTTTTTCTCTACTCTCTTCCCTATATTTCATCTCTTCTCTCTCCTCTCCTCTTTTTTTTTCTCTTTCTTTTCTCCCCTCGATTTCATTGGGGGAGTGAAATCCACATAACAGCTGCATGCTCTCGAAAATATAAATTTCCCTTTTGTCGAATTGCATTGAAGTCCATGGCGCTGAGTTTTATGGTTAATTGCAAGGCCCCCATACTACATGCTATCATCAATTTAGTAGGTATCTTGGGTAGAATAGCGTGAAGGAAAACAAAAATATCTTTTTTTAAAGACCTTGTCAGTTTCGAAGGTGGGGGGGGGGGGGGGGGGGGCAGCTTATGGCTGAATCTGGTAGTTCCCTTTAAGATTGCAATTGCATGTTGTGTTCATTTTTGCACTCAAATTTTTACAGAAAAAAATGGCCTACGTGTATGCTATTTTTCTGCAAAAGATGTGTGAGATGTGCACACAATGCATTCCGAATGTGAAAATATGCATGTGAATGTGAAATTAATGATATACAATTTAATGTGAATTAATGTATTTGGTATGCATGGAATTCACATAAAATGCAAAAAAAAAAAAAAAAAAAGAAGAATTGGATTTGAAAAATCAGAAAATTGTAAATTCCCTAATGCTACAAGATGTAATTTACTGTGAAATTCAATGGGCCAGATTTATCAAGAGTGTCTGAGACAAAATATTAGTAGGTTTTTAGAAATCTGTGCAGAACTGTCTCAGGCATCTTACGAAATCATTAGATAGTGCAGATTCCTTCTTAAACTGTAGTATAATAGGAGGAGCTAGGAAGGTCTCTCAGACAGTGCAGTGTGTGAGGGGAATTGCTGTTGCTGAGGTAACCAACACACCTGCTGTATTGATAGCACCAGGCTCTGAGGAGGAATTCAGCAGGTGGGAGGGGCACATCACAAATCATGTATAGCCTGCACTCTGCAATCATGTCTAGCCTGCAGTTCTACATCTGTAGAACTGCTATCAAGCACTTCTTAATCTGCGCCAGTTTAGGGATGGATTTGCACTTTTCTTAACTGTAGTGCAGCTCTAGAAATCCACGCTAAACTGCCACTATTACTAGTATTTAAAAAGGTTCTTATTATCATGCAGAACTGTTCTCCCTGCTGGTTAGAACAGATTAAGAAGAAAAAACTGTCGGTATTGCGTTGATAAATCTCCCCCAATGAGTCGAATCGATAATTTTCAGCATGTCCGATCTGGGATTGATTTTAAGATCAGTACTCCAAAAAAAATCACTCCTATTATCAATCCAAAGCAGATACGTCATGTCGGAAAAGATCGATTCAACCCATCGATCTGATGGGAAATTGCTTTGTGTGTATAAGACATTATTCTTCCTTCTTCTATATGAAACACTAGTACAGAGTCTTGGCTACAGATATACTGTAACACTTGAGCCTTTTAGTAATGTGGAAGCTTTTTTTTGGACTAAATAGAACCTAAAAATTAAAATGAGGCCTCAGTGATAACCGACTCATCCATGTTTTTCAAGTCATTTTTTCCCATTAATTATCCTTTAATCTTCAGTTATTAGTGTGTGTGGCTTGGCGGTTCATTTTCGGGTAATGTGCCTGACCTTTATTACAGGGTAATAGAATGTGTTTAAAGTCACTCTGTGATCCAGAGGAGCGCCATTACAGCTTGAAATAATTTTATTACTGTAATTATAGATACTGGGCTAATTGCATGCTGCACAATACAAACCATTAACATAACTCCTAGCCTTTTACGTGGTTTTTTTTTCTCTGGTTGGCAACATCATCCGATCTGCAGAATCCTCAGGTGGACTGTCCACAGCTAGAGGGAGTTCGCCCACTGATGCCTGATAGGTCACTGCTACTCAGGGACAGCAGTGGTTGGCTGCAATGACAGAGCCTGGTCCCACCGGAGAGACCATCGGCTCCTGTCTCCCTGTCTCTCCTTTAAGGATCTGCCTCTGCCTCACATGTGGCATGGTCCTGGCTGCATGATACTGGCTGCATCAGCTGCATCAGCTGTAATTCTAATAGGAAGACATAGGGAAAAAATGTTCTGGATTAAATGCATTGCTAAGTGCGCATTGATAAGGTGATGGCATTCACTCCTCCCTGCGGACTGGCTGTGGACATAGTTGGACAGCTGGACCACCAGGCAAGGGGAAGGTTGTTGGCTGGCAGGTGGGAGGGATTGAGGGGACAGCAAATATGGCAGCAGCAATTAGAGATGGCTCGAACCGTTCGCCGGGCAAATCTCTCTGGGCATTGGACTACTTCCGGGTCGCTATGACCCGGAGTAGTACACCTGCGCTGGCCCGGCGGTGCGCGTCCTATATCGCGCTCCTGTTGCCGGGCACTCTCTGCGCATGAGCGTGGCATCACTCATGACGTCACGTACATGCGCAGAAAGCGATCTAGGGCGCGCACTGCCGGGCCAGCGCAGGCGTACTACTCCGGGTCATAGCGACCCGGAAGTAGTACAAAGCCCAGGATTCAGAGATTTTCGCCGGCGAACGGTTCGGGAACCTGTAGCAGCAATCAGCGGGTCTGGAGGGAGCTACCTCTCCAGACCCCTGAAGCACATTCTTGTGGGGGGATATCTATCACTATTCGGACTATACTGTAAGACGCAGAGACTTTTTCTCCCCACTTTTGGAGGAGAAAAAGTGCATTTTACGGTTCGAAAAATACGGTAATGAGATGCTAATTATTCCATCTTGAATGCAGATTTAATGCAGATTGTATGCAGCTTGGAATCTGATTGGCCCATTTCCAAGCTGTTTACAATCTGCATTCAATTTGCATACAAGCTGAATTTCTTAGCATCTCATTTACCGTTTCTAATGCTGTACTCAAAGTGTATATGGCGGGAGGGCGCGGTTCAGGGGTGGGATAATGTGGGTTAGTGGGCTGGGCTAGAGGAACAAAACTATGTACACTGCCTCGGGTGAGAATCTAGTGCAGGCGGGCCCATTGGGTAGATCACAATCTACGGGTAGATCGCGAATGACTTCATAGTAGATCGCAACCACACTACATTTTCCATTCTGTATATACAATTGTGCTCCTAAATTGTACATAGGTAGATCACTTTGACTTGCTCATTTTTAAATGTAGCTCACAAGCTGAAAAAGTGTGGGCACCTCTGATCTAGTGAGTATGGGAGTCACTGACGTCCCTTAAAAATCCGGCATGAGTTTTTTTGTATATTTTTTTTCAGTTCTAGAATTATGATTGATCTTTTTATTTAACTTTTAAAAAATCTCACGAATCACACACCTGAGTAAAATGTTTCCCAATTATGAAAATAATGATCAAAAATGTCTAAAAAAAAATATTGATGAGTCTATAAATTATAAAATGTACAATCTATTCTACACCATTCAATTTTCCAAAACATTGATCAGACTTTTCCACCACAGCCGATCAAGAAATATTGAAAAAAAAAAAGAAAATAGGAAATTCAATCACACAGTTACACATGCAAAGCCTACATTGCCTGTTATATAAATAACATCGGCGTCATGTACTTACCTGATCGGCAAAGCTGCAGTGAATCCGACACTTCTGGGAGCTGGCTTGAGAAGCCAACTTCCTCCATTGCTGCCGGAGGCATCCCTGTGTCCCTCGAGATGTCCACAAGTGTGCAAATACTGTCAGCTCCAAGGGGCAGATGCAGGGCAATCTGCCCATCCTATGCACTGTGCCGCTGGCAGAAAAGGGGCCAAGCTGTAGGATGTGTCACTTAATTAGCTAGTGGGGTGTGTGATCTTCCCTGATTACCGTATATCCTTGAATAAAAGTCGACCTTGTGCATAAGTCGACTCCAATATTTGACCTTTTTAAGCTGGAATTTTTTATTGACTCAAGTATAAGTCTACCTAGCAAAGTTAATGGCTGCACTTGGGGACCAGGAGAGGTTAATGACTGCACTCCATACAGTATTGGAATCATTAACCCCTCCTGTCCCGTGAGTGCAGCCAATAATTCCTCCAGGCCCCCAAGTGCTGCAATTATTCACTCCCCTTCCTGCAGCCCTGTATTTTCCTCCTGCCCCTTTACTTGTTAATTGTTCTTGCTAGGATTTTCAGAAAAGGGTTTTCTTGACATTTACTTTATCAATAAAGTGTCAACCACTGGGTAAATTGCTGAAAATGGGAATGTCACAAATAGCACACAATTACTCAGTGTTCTCAGAGTTGCTCATGACTCGTGTATAAGTTGACCCCTATACTTTTATGAAGTGAGCCAGACTTAAATTTCTATGCGTATAGTTGAGTATATACAGTAGTTCTGGGTAGTAGAAAGCTCTGGTCTTGGTCAGTGCACCTTGCATATGATAGTGTTAGCTGCTGTTTCTAACTGCTATGGTGCGCATCCATCTGAACCTTCTTTGTGACCTTGCTTGACCTATTGACTACTCGTTTGGATTGCTGCCTGGAACGATCTCTACTTGTTTGTAATTACGCTTCTGTCTGCTCCCTGATTTATCTGTCTGGTTGTCTGATATCCCGTATATGACTTTCTGCTAGGTATTGATCTCAAGTGCCAAACCTTAAGGTGGCCACTAACGGTCCAATTTCTAGCGAAAAATCATTTGAGTGATCAGAAATTCTGATCGGATTGGTTGTAAATAATCTCCATTGGTGGACAGAATCAATAATGAACGAGTGAAAAAAATGTCGCCCGAATGAATTTTCGTCGAACCACAATTTGGATTTTCTTGTTGGTTGTGATAGATAGGAATCAAAGATTGGTTCGTTGATGGTGTGGAGGATTTATTACAATATTTCACTTCCGATCAGAATTTCTGATCGCTCGAATGATTTTTCGCTAGAAATTGGACAGTTAGTGGCCACCTTTATACTGACAGACATCTGATTCCTGGTATCGATGCTTGGCCTTGTTCCTGGACTTGCTTTGTTGGGCTCTCTGGCATTTCAGTGGTTTCCGTGGCCTCAGCCCCTAAACCTTGCATGCACAAGTCATGGGGGCAATTTATGTCGGGCAGGGAATCAGAAAATTTGGGCGCCTGGGGCTAATGGACTGTTTGGGCGCCCCATAGGCAATCCATATAACGGCTATTGGGCGCCAGGATAAATAGCGGGTGCTGGGCTTGTCCAAACAAAATGTTTTCATTTTGAGAATAAGTGTTTCAATAAATATAGTTTTGAAATTCGTTTTGAGAATTATAATATTGTAAATTATCGTTTTGAACTTTATTAACCACCCTGGCGTTCTGATTAAATCGCCAGGGTGGCTGCGGGAGGTTTTTTTTTAAATAAAAAAAAAACTATTTCATGCAGCCAACTGAAAGTTGGCTGCATGAAAGCCCACTAGAGGGCGCTCCGGAGGCGATCTTCCGATCGCCTCCGGCGCCCAGAATAAACAAGGAAGGCCGCAATGAGCGGCCTTCCTTGTTTTGCTTATATCGTCGCCATAGCGACGAGCGGAGTGACGTCATCGACGTCAGCCGACGTCCTGACGTCAGCCGCCTCCGATCCAGCCCTTAGCGCTGGCCGGAACTTTTTGTTCCGGCTACGCTGGGCTAAGGCGGCTGGGGGGACCCTCTTTCGCCGCTGCTCGCGGCGGATCGCCGCAGAGCGGCGGCGATCAGGCAGCACACGCGGCTGGCAAAGTGCCGGCTGCGTGTGCTGCTTTTTATTTGATGTAAATCGGCCCAGCAGGGCCTGAGCGGCAGCCTCCGGCGGTGTTGGACGAGCTGAGCTCGTCCAGACCGCTCAGGTGGTTAAATGTATTACTTTTTGTAGCAATGTTATTTGCAGCGGAGAAAGGGCGTTTTAGGGTTAGGCACCACTGGTGGGAGGGTCTTAGGGTTAGGCATCACCAGGGGAAGTCTTAGGGTTAGGCACCACTGGGGGAAGTCTTAGGGTTAGGCACCACCAGGGGAAGTCTTAGGGTTAGGCACCACCAGGGGAAGTCTTAGGGTTAGGCACCACCATAGGTGAAGAACGTGGCAGAGATTGGGGTATAGGGATTAGGCATAGCTCCCAACTGTCCCTCTTTGGGAGCCCTGTCCCTCTGTCCTTCTTTCCTCCTCATTTGTCCCTCTTTTCGAACTTTGTCCCTCTTTCTATGTAAATATATATATTTCTCTACTAAAAAATGTGTTCGATTGACTCTAAACTTTATTCCCATCCTTTAAATTGATATATTACTAATTTTAAAATGTTAATATGAAGGAAAATGAACCAGGATAGAAAGGACCATTGTGGTTTGAATTATAAAACAACATATTTTTCTTATGACATCTTTATGGTATGCGTGACTAGCGGTGTGACGGGGCATAATCAGGGGTGTGGCAGGGTGTGGCTTAAATGCCCCCTTTTTTGTCATCTCAAAAAGTTTGGAGTTATGGGTATAGGTGCCAAAAGAAGCTAATGATTATTGGAGATTTTGACAGTCTGTAAAAGTTACGTGCATTTTTTTTTTTAGTGAATCTGGCCCATTTTAACTCAATAACACACACAACTGTCTGTAAAATCTGAAAAGTAATCAAAAACTGAGAAGTTACAAAATTGTCCCTCAGGGATAAGTTATTTCTACCTACAAATGAGTTCACCCACCGCACAGAGCAGCGGCAACAACAAAGGATGTGCTAATGATTAAAACAAAGTTGAAAGTGAGAGAAGAATGTGATATTTTGAGATAATCTTAATGAGATGTTAATTCTCCTCCTAAATGCAACAATAATGACTTTCAGGCTTGCTAAATCATAAACCTAAAAAAAAAGTGTTTTTTCAGGAAACATTATTAAGCTTATTCAGAAATTAGTTTGCTAAAATTCCACTTAACGTTTCCCGCCTCCCTAATATGACGTTTTGTATGGAGCTACTCTTTGTCAGTCAAATCTTGGAGAATCTATAGCTGTTCATGTATTTCCAACCATAAGGCGGGGTTCAAGATTATTAGATTTCATGTATGTTTTGCGTTATTTTTTCTTTCGAAATCTAAATTGCCACACATCTAATGTATTTCAATGGTGTGCACAGGCAATGCATGGCAGTATTTCCAGTTTTAACAAGGGTGGAGTATTGCGCATTGCACAGTTCGCGCAAATTGAGTTACATGGACAATATGAGCATTGCTATGGTAATGCACATTACATTACTTTCTTATTGTGGATTACCATAGCAACGCTCTGGTTACCCATGCATTGGCCTTAGGTGCTAGGCTCTACTACGGGTCATTGGAGATTTATCTCTCTTTATATGCCTGAAGAAGTGGGAACCTAGTCCAGAGAAACGCGTTGCAGTCTATGAGGTTGATTCACAAAGCTTACTTATTTTTCACCTTACCTGTAAGGAGAGCTAATGCATGAGATAAACAAATAAGGAGAGATAATTCATGGGATAAACAAGTAAGGAGAGGCAACTCGTTAATTAAGGAGAGATAAATCATAAGTTAAGTAATTTAAGGAGAGATAAATGAGTGAGTTAATAGGTTAGGTGAGATGATTCAACAGAAAAGCTTTGTGAATCAGCCTCAGGAGATCAATGAAATCAGAGTTCTTAACTGCACCATTGAATATTCCGCCTTTTCCTTTAGCTCCTTTCTGTTTACCACCTCTGAATCACGTACATAATAATACCACCCCCAAAAAATGTGTAAAATTCAGCTAGAACCTATGCCTTTGTTATTTCTGTTTAACTATGAGAAACCTGTCACCCAAAATGGGGATGGTGCTCAAACAACGGGCAAATCCCTGAGAAAATTGCTCCATTTGGTACTATTGGCAGCTCGAAAGGTGAATTTTAACAAGTGGATATTCCCCAATTTTCCTACGGTTTGGGATGTCAAAGAGGAACTTACTTATTTATATCACCTGCATAAGTTTGATGCACTAAATCATAAGGATAAAAGGACAAACCTTTTTTCAAAAAGTGCAAACTTTTTATACTTACAACTCATACTAAACAGGACATACGAGCTCTGATGGAACACTTCCGATATACCAAATGGTACCTGATGGAGCATCTCCAAGGGAGGTTAGAAAAGTTGATTATCTCATGATCTTAAAATATTATAAACAGGACAGGGATGACAAGATGGGGTAGGGGATAGGGTGGGGGGAGTTGTAGGGGGGTTGGGGTAAATGGGTTCTCTTTTAAGTAGTATAATATACTTTAAGTGTAATGGCTAAAGCTAATATGCTGTATTTTACTGTAACGATTGGTGTAGCAAAACAGGAGTCTGGTTATTGTGTGATCTGCAGTATCACCAATAATCCGGACACTATACCTGATAATGTGGTGATCTGCAGAATCACCAATAATGCATGTATAGCTAACAAGGTAATAACAATAGTGTATAGTGCTTGGTGCAACTGTAATACTGATCAGTTAGGTAAAACCTCACCAGAGGAGCTGGCGGGTACTATCAGTAATGAACCTCACCAGTGACAAGGGCTCACTGGTGAGTGGAGTGGTCAGACAGATCGGTTTGGCAACAGGCGGGCAGATACAGTACAAAATCGTCAGGCAAGAGGATAGAGATATTCAGGCAGAGTCAGCAACAGAATCAGATGGGCTAAAGTACAGAATCGTTAAGCGAGAGCGAAGTCAGAAGAGAGCCAGAGTCATACACAGGTTATCAAGCAATATAATAACAATAGTAACAATAAATCCTAGTCTTGTGTGAAATCCCTGGTTTCCTCCCAGATCAAAGCACACCGGATCTATCTAAGGTCTGAGTGCTAACACGAAGCATTCGCAACAGCAGACAGTTTGCAAGTGACTCCAGAAGGCTTAAGAAGCGGAGGAGACCCCTCGGCCACGCCCATACCCATCAACCAATCGGAAACGCTGAGAGTCTCCTCTGACGTCAGCCGACCGGCAGGCCAGCTGACGCGCCTTCTCCCTGCATAAAGGTCCTGTCTGTGCGCGCGTGTGCGCGTGTGACAAAGCCACCCTATGAGCCACTGACAATCCCCTCCTCGGCATGCTAGACGCCGGAGGGACGGGAGAAATGCCCGACAGAGAAACCGAAGCAGCTGTGGGGGTATCCTGACTGCCCGCAGCTGCATCTCCAGAGAATGTTACATTTACGCTATATTTTTCAGAATGGCAATATCTATACTGTGTTAAGGTCCGAGTTTGTGTCTTTTATACTACTTTTTTTTTTTATATACACTGTTTTTGTATAGTAAAAAACTAATAAAATATTATTAAAAAAAAAAAAATAATACCACCCCATGTGAAGGGTATAATAATAATAATATCTCTTTGTTGTTTTGTCTATAACTGTAGAGAACAACTTTCTAACTGGAGAGGAGTTGGGTTTGTTTTTCCCATCAGTCTGCTGTTGGGAAACAAACAAGTGTATAATGGGCACACAAACAAGTGTATAATTATTTACGTTGTCTTATTACCTGTGTCGGCAACTTACTACACTAGATTGGCTTTTGGTTTTCTTTCATGTTCCCCTCCCCCTCTTTTCCTTCAAGCTTAATGTGAACCGAGCACCATTTTTAGCACCCATGACATCTCAATAGCACATTAAAAATGCATACTAACAATGTGGCCCATTACTTTTTACATTTAAATGTTTGTTAGAGGCTTTTAATGCCTTTGTTACGGGGCCTGCCATTCACAGAAATAGTGGGCAGATAAGGATTGCTGTAATTAGCAGTAGCGATGAGCAAAAAAAACCTTTCATTAGCAGAAAGTGTTGGGGGGGGGGGGGGGGAGAGGAAGAGGGTGGGCATAGGACATTGTACTTCAAACAGTTTAGAGAGTCACACTTGCTTACATTCACACCTTCCCCTGGATAAATAAGGGCAGAGGGAAGAGGAGGGGGGAAGATGGCAGCTCCTACAGCTATTAGGAACCAGGAAAAGCTGCAGAAAAAAAGCTGTATGGATACCTTTAAAGTTTAGCAACACCTACATGAAAATAGGGTGGGAGGTGGGGGGACTTTTGGTGTCCATTACTTGCAAACAGTGTTCCAGGTGTACAATATACATGGTTCAAGTGGTATAAAACCCTGACATAATATTCAATAAAAACAAGTTTTCCTACTTTTTATATGTCATACGGTTATCATATTTGCATTTGTGCATAAGTGTTATTATTCATTTAGAAATTACAGGTCCCCAAAAGTGAAGTGTTTTGCTTTGGGAGCTGCCTTTGCATTTTAGTCATAACTGGTTTTATTCATGTTGTATTGAAGGCAGAAATGCTTTCAGTGTCTCTCTCTCTGTGTCCAGGAGCTTCTGCACAGTCAGAGTATGTGTCACATTCCTCACTTGATACAATTAAGTAAACACAAGATAACATACTTCTCTGCACTGAACTTTCAAGCTCTGTGTTTAACTAATTGAATGCTGTTATTGTAAAAAAAATGGTGGTAGTATATAATATGTAAATGGGAGAGCTGGCGGGCACTCGAGCAAAGCTGATGTTAGCTGGCAAAGGGACACCCAGTAAACTATGTGCTCAAGACTCGAGAAAAAAAAAAAGTCCATTCAAATATAGCAGAGTGAGGAATATGTCTGGCACTATAGTTTAATGTGCAACAACATTGACACAAATAAGTAAGTAATGGTGTACATTGCAAGGATATGACAGTCTTTAGCAAACATCAAAGATGAATGTCATACCGAGGTGTCTTGAATGGTGCCTGGGTGTGGATGGGAGGCAGCCGAAGGATGCACGGCCTAACGACTGTTTCGTGTGGCAAACGCCAAACTTCTTCTGAGGCAAAGTGTGCACACTTTGCCTCAGAAAAAGTTTGGCGTTTGCCACACGAAACAGTCATTAGGCCGTGCACCCTTTGGCACCCACGCCTGCTGCCTCCCATCCACACCCAGGCACCATTCAAGACACCTCGGTATGACATTCATCTTTGATGTTTGCGAAAGACTGTCATATCCTTGCAATGTACACCATTACTTGCTTATTTGTGTCAATGTTGTTGCACATTAAACTATAGTGCCAGACATATTCCTCACTCTGCTATATTTGAGTAGTATATAATATGCTGTAAATAATTTTTTAGAGCAAAGAAGAAATGCTGGGTTTAATTCCACTTTAAAGACTCCTTCCTCATGGATGCCCATTGATCTACTAGTTGGACCACCAATAATCCTTAGTAACAAAAATGGCCATCATCAACAACGTCATCTTCCTTCTCTTCCAGGCTCATCCTGTTCATTACTTCGATAGAATAAACTCTGTCTCGTGGTAAACATACTTGGTGCCAGCTATTTTATTCTCGCTCCTAATGTTTCATCTAAAACCTGAATTCATCTCAGTGCTTCTTCTCAGCGTTAGAGACAACAACGCATCTTTTCCACGTGTGAGTTCATCTAAATTAAGGATAAAATTCAGCGGCAATTTCTTAATGAACAGTCAATTGCTCTTTTCTTTTTCCTCGGCAAGTCGTGCCAAGGGCTTTTGTGGTAGCTTTGCAAAGAAAATGTTCCCTAAACTGAGTTAATTAACTGAGGAAGAAAAGGAACAATGAAATATTTGAAGGCACTTCTCAGTAGACTTCCTACAACGGAGGAGTTGCAAGACACGTGCAGAACTTTAAACCTCGCTGCTCGGAATGTGGTCGCATGCTGTTCAACATGGATATTAAAGACCTTTTTCTTTCCCCCTTTCAGGGGATGTTGGTTTTGATTTGTACAGAATAAATTAAATGTCTTCAGAGTCCCACAAGGTTCCCCACAGAGCGTAATTACATCGGAAGGAGGCGGGGAATGCCAGGCCAACAATTACATTAATTAGAGAGTGGTTACTGAAGCCGTCAGCTCAGATGCTGAACACAATGCAGGGGAGGAAGGTGCACGCAATGCTCTTGTTGATAAATGTTTGCGCTTATGGGGTATTAAATGGCCCAGACAATTAATAATGGACGCAGCTGGTGAGAGCTAACAATTCATTTGCTTCATATCCAACATGAAAAGAAAAAAAATGTGCTTCTTTTTGTATTATATGGAACGTAAAGAAAAACTAAAGCAAAATAAACATGGAGTCTGCTATTGCTAACGGCCAATTAAAATCATTACTTCCTGGCTATTAGACTGATCCACCTTCTGAATTACTGACACTGAACAGTTAGACACTAGCAGATCATGGACTGTAGCCAAATGGAGAAGGTTCTGTCCCCGTCCCTCTGTACCCTATGTTGTCTCACCTTTTTAGATTGTAAGCCTGATGGGACAGGTCTTCTTCCCCTTCTACTGTATCCTGTGTTCCCTCACCTCTTAAGGTGCCCATACATGGTACAATTTTTAATTTTTTTGTTTTGATTAGATAATTTAGTTTGATTATTCCATTAGATCGAATATAAAGGTTTTTCAATCATGTCCGATCAAATTTTTCTGGAAAAAAACGGGATAATCATTCAAATTTCTTGATCGAAAAAAATATATTTTCAACTTTAATTTTATTCCATCATTTAGATCAAATAAGCGGGAAAATCAAACGTTTTCATTGTATCGTGTATGGGCCCATTAGATTGTAAGCCTGATGGGACAGGTCTTCCTCCCCTTTTACTTTATCCTGTGTTCCCTCACCTCTGAAGGCCTGTACCCACCGGGCGATGAGTGGTTAGTTCTGCTATCTTGCAACATGGGTACAGGTGCATGATCACAGGAACGTGCGGTGATAACGACCCCTGTAATGGATCGGATCCTTAAGATCCCCAATGGCTCCCACGCAAAATACTGCAATCGCTTCAAGTCTCATTCACGGCTGTCATGTAAGGTCGCGTGATGACGTGCATACCCGCCGGCCGGAAGATGGATCAGGGAGTGTTCATCATCAGGGAGACATTGCTGGATCATCTTCCTCATTACTGTGGTGATTATTCAGCTTTAGATTGTAAACCTGATGGGACAGATCCTCTTCCCTCTTTCTGTATCCTGTTCTTAAATTGTAAGCCTGATGGGACATCTCCTCTTCCTTTCTACTATAACCAGTGTCCCCCACCTCTTAGATTCTAAGCCTGAATAGAAAGGTCTCCTTCCCCTCCTCCTCTATCCTGTGGTTCCTCACCTCTTAGATTGTATGCCTCATGGACAAGTCCTCTTAATCCACCAGTGGATCCTGATGGGACAAGTTCTCTTCTCCTCCTACTGTGTCTTGTAGTCCCCTGCCTCTTTCCCTTCTATTGTCTTCTGTGTCTTTTCACCTCTTATGCTGTGAATACACCATGAGATTTTCTGTCAGGTAGATGGTTTGATAGATCATTTCCGACATGTCCGATCTGATTTTCGATCGTTTTTCTGATCGATTTCTCATAGAAGTGAATGGAAATTGATCAGAAAAACAATCAGAAAATCGACGGACAGTAAATTTGCTGAAAAATCTCATTGTGTATTCCCAGCATTAGATTGTAAGCCTGATGGGAAAGGTCCTCTTCCCTTCTCATTGTATTCTGCATTCTACAGTTTTCTGTGGCACTGTAATTGACTCTTCCAGAGATCATTGCCCCAACATGGCCAAATTGAGTCTTGATCTGCAAGCTAGCATTTCAGTCACCCAGAGTAGCCCCATTTCTCTCAACAACCATTACATTTACTAATTCTAGCATATATTTCAGCCCTAATCCAGCTTGTGAAGCACAGCAATTTTTTCTTAAACTAAACCTGCAATGAGGAGAGGGGAAGGGGGTGGTAAAGTGTGGATCTTTACCTCCATAGTGGGAAGCTTCTGAATGGTCTCGAGTCTTGCCAGATCCTCTTCGAGCCCACTCATCCTCTACAGGTCCCTCTTCTTCTTGTGGCCACACCCTAGCCATGTATGAGTGTATCTGCTCTGGGCTTTCCTCACAGAACTAAGTTCAGTTGGTTCACAGCCACAAGAAACATATTCGACAACCTATTGACAAATATGTATAGAGTGTGAGGACTTCTAGGGCTAAGGTCCTCACACACTTTTGGCACAGCTCAGACTAACTGATGGGACTGAATCAGGAAAGGTGTGGTTTATCAAGTAGAACACATTTCTCCAATTTCATGGATCATAAATACTGGCATGGATATGGCTCTTGAGAACTGGAGTTGGACAGCCATGACTTCTCTAACTACTAACAGGGTAGATTATAACCTTATAGCGAGAAGGGAAGAAAACTATATTGAGTAGTTCATAAAATACTATACTTTAATTTAATCAATTTCCAAAATATAAAATAAAGCACCTATAAAAGGACCAATTACAAGTAGCATGTGGGGTTAAGCATGTAACACACAGCCTCAAAACATCAATAACAATCAAATTCCACTAAATCAACTGGCCAGTTGTCTTATCATAATATGCGCATAAATGATGAAAAAAGTGAAAAAGGGTGATCAGTTTGCATCCAAATTATCTCAATTAGGTAGATATGGTTCAGATGTAAGTCTATTGTACCCTGTAGGAGTAATGGTATTGGTGTTAATCAGGAAGTCCATCCATGGAGGCCTCACTACCAGTATCCACGCAGCAATCGGATGAGTATCAATTTTGAATTCTATCTATCGATACAATCCCAATGTGGAGTTGATGGTTTATTCACAAAGGAAAAAGATATCTATTTCTCAATAGACATTCAATCAATTGCTAACCAGTCTTAAATTGCCACAACCTGCATGGAGGTGGACTGTTGGTATAAATTTCCATATTTCATAGGGAAATACAGCTAGGCCTTGAGATCATACTGCATAAGGTGGCTAACCTGGCGGACTATATTTGCTGATCATACTACACCTAGGCTGTTGATGTTTCCTAAACGTGAATCTAATTGTGATATAAGCTTTGAATTACACCAGAACCCATGCAACCTGTCACTTTATCCAATATGGACAATTCTGCATAAGGATTTATCCTGGCGGACTTTTACTGTCCTGGAGTTTTACACTGAAGAATATACAATGGCAATCTGTCTACTTTAATGATCTTTTGGCTTATATACAATGATGAAACATGGATGGACTTCCTGATTAACACCAATACCATTACTCCTACAGGGTACAATAGACTTACATCTGAACCATATCTACCTCATTGAGATAATTTGGATGCAAACTGATCACCCTTTTACACTTTTTTCATCTTTTATGCGCATATTATGATAAGACAACTGGCCAGTTGATTTAGTGGAATTTGATTGTTATTGATGTTTTGAGGCTGTGTGTTACATGCTTAACCCCACATGCTACTTGTAATTGGTCCTTTTATAGGTGCTTTATTTTATATTTTGGAAATTGATTAAATTAAAGTATAGTATTTTATGAACTACTCAATATAGTTTTCTTCCCTTCTCGCTATAAGGTTATAATTGATTATGTGGGGTCTTAGACCCAGGGAAGCACTTGCAGTTATCTGAGATCTATTGGACCTAGATGTGTGTAATAACAGGGTAGTGACTATGATTGTCCCCACACATGACAAGTGTTTGCTTCCATTAATCCACCCACCCATAAAAAGTGTGGCTACCATGATGCCTCTCATCCATAACAAGTGTGGCCACCATGACCCCCCACCTCCACCCATGGCAAGTGTGGACATATTGATCCTAAAACGCATAAGTGTGGCAACCAGGCCCAGAATTACATTAAAGGAGACTATAGGCACAGAAGTTCTGGTGCCCTAGACTCCACCCATGAATCCTGATGGAAACGACCACCAAAACGCATCACAAGTGTGCTGGTGGGTATGGCTGTCACCTATCCTGTGCTTCTTCTGCCTTGTATAGTAATCCAGAGGTATCGCCCATCATTAAGTAGCTACCAGTATAGGTAGTGGGCATGCCACTAGTATTAGAACATACCCCCAATATAGGTAGCAGATGTGCCACCACCACCACTATGGAGCATAGAGGGGAAGTTACTTACCGATTCTCGGTGACCAACTCAGCTCAATGAAGCAGAAACGTATGTGTGAATTGTCCCGTAAAAACAATAAAAAAGCTGAACGTAAGTGGCGTGAAAAAAACGCCATAAATCACAGACCGATAATAGTGGCTACTGCTTCTAACAATGCTCTCACCCTACCAAGGTTGTGCTGCTTACGATGCTTTCCTCTGCCTTGCACAATAGGAGCCATCTTCACCGTTGGAGGAATCCTCTAAGCTGCCGTTTTGGGTATATAAAACTTAGTGGTTTTAATACCAGGGCAAGGAATTGGCGCAGTGCCATCTTAATGAAATCACATGTGTATGCCAAGCCAGTGACTTGTGCAGGTTAGAGTGAGCGCATTGCCCAGTATCATCTGCACTTCCGGATCTCATCATGTGGAGCTGCCTTTCCACGATTATGTGCCTCCTGTAGGATTGAGCCTCAGGGCCTTAATGGTAAATCCATCCCTGGTAACAACCATGTCTCTTCTCACCCATAACAGTGTAGCCACCATGACTCCACCCACCCTTATGTAGTGTGGCCATCATTGTGCCCCCCCCCCCCCCCGATAGCAACTGCCACAAAGCCCCATATATAGCCCTTGAGAGAAGGGAGTCTACAACAGTCACTGAAACCGAGGGGGGTCTTGTATTGGAGGGATGAAGAGTAAGACATTGGTGGGACCCACCCAACCCTTGGCCACCAGCTCTAGGCATTGTGTTACTAGTAGTTACGTTTCCGCCTATCATGAATCACAATTTCAAAATAGTCCTGAGAAGAAATATCCTCATCTTTCCAATACATTCATGTAAAATAATCCCCCACAATTCATTTGTTATACTTCCGATACATATGAGATGTCTCTCCGCAGGCAGTCTAACTTTACAGGCATAACTTTAGCCTCTGGCGTATTTCGCCCTCCAAATCCGTCATCTTGAGAGCTTTATTGCCTTGTCTTCTGGAGAGATTTTTTACGCTAGCAGCTAAGTGGGAAAAATGATAGCTTTTAATAAATACAAATCCTTTCTGAAAAGCTTTTATTGCCTACTTAGATTGCAGAATTGATCCAAGGATTTGGGGGGGATTGGGGAGAGGAGGAAGAGCATGGCAGTGTTGCGATGGCGAAGGGGGAGATGTCATGTGAGATGTGACTTCCAGACGATATGGCCTCTCACTCCCCTCGCTTTGTGAGTTTTATGGCAGCGGTGTGAAATTTCTTCTCAATAGCCCAACCAGTCTCGTCTCTCCCTGGGTGAAACTAATCTCCACAATTGCTTTTCCAGGTAATCTCATAAACGGAAAACACAGAATTACATGGTGCATTAACTCCGCTAGATGATCAGATGAAACACTGTAAATATTTTCATAACAGCTGCCATTTGTGCTTGATGGTGGACCGTGATATCTTTATTTCCACGAAAGGGATGATTCAATTGTCACGGAGGAAAAAAAAGGTGTTATTTTTGCATTTTAGCTCCAAGCTCTCTAATTTAATTGTATGAATTTTTATGGTTTAAGAAATTTAGAGGCAGAGTTGAGATGGGTGGCACAATGGCTTTCTGTGTAGCGGTAAAGTAAACTAGGGAAAGAATATGGGACTAAATAAGTAGATTCCCTTTATGGTAAGCTTTAAGGGACCGAGAAAAGTGATTTACTATATCAGAAATGGTCATACTCAATCACTTAGCGTATACTATAGTACTGTATCTTAAAGTGAACCTCCGGACTAAAAATCTACTCAGTAGAACTGAAAAGGCTTGGTGTTTCTTTAACAGTTTCACAGCATCAGAACTTTGTTTTTCTTACCAAAGCATCATTTTTAGCTGCATTTTTAGCTAAGCTCCACCCATCAAAGAAATGATGTGCAGAACATGATGGGATTTCCTATGTTGTTATTCACGTTGCCTACCAACTGGGAGAGGTGCTCAGGACACAGGACAGTTGGAACTGTGTCTCATGCTCCCTGTCATCTCCTTTCAACCAAAAAGATGGCTGCCATCATGAAATCAAACATTTGCCTGTTCTTTTAAAACAGTGTGGGTAAGAGATTATATTACCAATCTATTTTAATTAACATAACTAATGTAACTTAATGACAGTATGTTTGTTTAGGCTGGAGTTCCTCTTTAATTCAGTCAATAGTTGGGAGTCATTCTTTCTATTAAAGTGGAACTGCCGCGAAAATCTTAAAATGTAAAACACATACAACTAAGAAGTACATTTCTTCCAGAGTAAAATGAGCCATACATGACTTTTCTCCTATGTTGCTGTCACTTACAGTAGGTAGTATGTATGTGTTTACATGAATTTGACATTTTAAGATTTTCGCAACAGAGGTCCTTTAAGTAATTCAGCAAGTGAGCACAGAAAGCATCTAAGCTTGATCATAATGCACAGTCTTCAACTATGCAGGGATTAGCTTGCAATAAGTATGCAACAGCTTGCACAGGAAGCATAGGTGTCACAGGGTGCTGTCTGTGTAACTAGAGTTGCCACGGGTATGATTCTGATATTGGGGTCCATTATGGGGAGATACGTGATAAGGGGAAGGGGAGGTCTGTCAAATGATGCTATTACTGCAGGCTTATATTGGGGTGCTGCCTGTTACTGGGGTCTGTCATGGAGGTACTATTATTGGGGGTCTGTAATGGTGAGCTGTTACTGGAAACTGTCATGGGAGAGTTCTTTCTGTTAATGCTTATGTTTATGGTTCCTGTGATTGTAACAACTAGAGATGGCCTGAACACAGGGGTCTAGTCCTGGGAAAAGAGGTGAGTGGACTCGCCCTAAAATGGGCATGGTCAAGCATAACGTTTGTGTGGTCATGGGTGGGGCCAAATAAACATGATCCTAAGAACAGTGATGTAAAAAGTCTGCCGTGGAAGTTTCAGCTCTGCTCACTGGCGTAACAATAGGGGATGCGACCCCTGCTCCCGCAGGAGGCCCCCCCCCGGGGCCCGCTCGGGGCCGTTTCCTGTTATTTTTTTCGTTTAAAAATAATGTATAAAAAAAAAAAAAAAAAAAAAAAGGTAATGTTTTTCGTTTAAAAATAACGTTTGGGAAAAATATTGTACTGGTTTTCGTTTAAAAATAATATTTAAACATGTATAAATCATTAAATAATGTGTAATCATGAGAAACAGTAATAAAACATTAAGTCTCCGGGCGCCGCTTTTAAAACGTTAGTTTTCTCCGGCGCCCTTTTTTCCTACCGGGCGCCCATTAAACGATATTTATTATAGAAGTGAATGGCGGCGCCCGATTTGTCCACTAGCCTCAGGCGCCCGAATTTACTGTTTCCGTTTTGGGGGGCTAGAGGGGTTGCAGCACGCGACTTCCTGTTTTATACAGGAAGTCGCTTCAGAGACTAGAGTGAGGAACGCACGCTGGAGCGCACGTAAGACGGAAGATATGTATCAGCTGTTGCCTGCCGCTGCCCGCTGCTGCCCGGAAACTTATTAAGCTGGAGGGGAGCGCAGAGGGGAGAGCCCCGAGGTGAGGGAGGTGGGGGCGTCCTGTGGGCATGGCTTTCCCCTCATGCTGCGACCCCTCCAGCCCCCCAAAATGGCCCTGAGTGGGCCTGGAGGGGGGGGGGTGCTCAGAATTTCTGCAGTGTATCCCCCAAAAATAGATGTAATCCCCCTTCCTCACTCTCCCCTCCAGAACTAAAATTTACGGCGGCTGGCAGCGGGCGGGACTTACCTCTTCCTCGAGAGAGGGAACACTCCACTGCCACTGGTCTGGTCTGGTCTAGAGCAGCGGCACGCAGAACTTCGCCGGCACATGGAACGAGGAAGAGTTTAATCTCGCCCACTGCCAGCCGCCGCAAATTTTAGTTCTAGAGGGGAGAGTGAGGAAGGGGGAGCCCCAAGGTGAGGGAAGGGGGGGAGATGTCCCCCCTTCTCCGCCGCTGTGCCCAATGTTCCCCCTTCACTGTGTTCTCTCCCTCCGCTCTACATGCTAGGGTGGACGACGTCCACCCTCTGAAAAAAGCAGGTGGATGTCGTCCACCCTCGTTCACGCCCGACCCGACCCCTGCCAGAACAGTTCACTGGTGGACTGTTCCTGAGCTTGAGCTGTTCATCGTTCACATCTCTAAGGGCCCTTTCCACTTGTGCGTTGCAATTCCGTCGCGGAAAACGCGTCAACGAATCCACATGCGGGTGCTTTTTTCACGCGATTTCGCTCACGGTTTGCTTTGTGCGATTTTAACCAGCATTGACATGGGTTTTTAAGTGATAACGCACGCGAAAACGCATGGAAAACCGCAAGACAAAAATGCTTGCCGTTTTCCTATTAAATTACATTACCGGCGATTCGTGTGCGGCATGCGAATTCTGACGGGTCTGCCGTGCAGATATTTTCTGCACAGCAAACCGCACAGAATTCCTGACAAGTGGAAACAGCCGCATCCACTTGTATTGGTTATGCGAATCTGCATGCAGAAAACGCATGCAGATTCGCTCTAGTGGAAACGGGCCCTTACATTAAGGTCAATGGCCGCTGACTTTAGAGGTTAATAGCAAAGCCTGCATGCATGCTAGAAACACCAAATGTGCAGGGTGTAATAATAAAGACAGTGGGAACAAGAGGAAAACCTTTTTCAAAAAGACCTTATAGTTTTGGAGAAAATCAGTTTTAAAGTTACGATAGATAAAATGACAGATAATGTATCAACCTAATGGTAGTGTAAATTTATTTATGTATCATAAGAAAGAGCAGTGAATTTCATGACGGGGTTTCCAGGGGGTCCAAACGCAGTGCATACGGACCCCTGGAAACTCCATGGAAGTGGCAATGCTTTGGCCAGGGATCGCTATACACCTGCAATATGGCTACATAAGGTTCCCTGGCAACTTCACCTATTTTTTGGACCATTTTTTTTGTGTGGGAAATTAAAAAAAAAATGATATCAGGGTGCTGTGGATGCTCCAGGGTGACGGCGTGGGTGGGAGCGATAGGTGCGGTGGGCAGGGAGGAGAGTGGGAGCTGCGTAGGAAGGAGGACTGAGTATAGCTAGAGCTAAAGCAGCTTTACATTTGGCTCCAAGGCTCCCCACTGGGGAAGCTAGAGCTATGGTGGAGAGTTGCGTGTGCGCGGAGGAGATCTTATAATCAATCTGAGGATATTGGCATGGGACATTTCCGAGGATATTGGCGCTAGAACTTTTTTTAAAGCTAATTATTCATGGTTAATTAAGATTAACAAAATACTTTTCTCTTGATTAAAGGGGACTCCTAGATGCCACCATGAACTCCAGGGTGTTGTCACCCCCCAACTCCTCCTGGGGCACCAGAGGTGGCAAAAAAAGGCTGGGGGGGGGCATTGTGCAGCGCGCAAAGCACGCTGTGCCGACAATTGGGGGCATAAGCAGCGTACGCAGTGCGCCGCGCCGAAAAATTGGCGTGGCCATGACATTGTGTGGGCAGAGCTAACGTAATGATGTAACGAGGCATAAGAAAGCAGTGTTTCCGCCATGATGTGGTGAAACGAGGATTTGCATCATGGGTGTGCAGTAACTGTGTGATGCTATTTATTAGTATACCGTAACCCCAAAGCAGCAAATATAGCCAACTATGACCATTAAATAATAAATGCAGCAACAGTTACCCCAGACACCAGAAAATAAACGCAATGTGGGCAACATTTCACCAGAAAAGAAAACGCAATGTGGGCAACATTTCACCAGAAAATAAACGCAATGTGGGCAACATTTTAGCAGTAAATAAACGCAATGTGAGCAACATATTAGCAATAAATAAACGCAATGTGTGCAACATTTCACCAGAAAATAAACGCAATGTGGGCAACATTTTAGCAGTAAATAAACGCAATGTGGGCAACATATTAGCAATAAATAAACGCAATGTGTGCAACATTTCACCAGAAAATAAACGCAATGTGGGCAACATTTTAGCAGTAAATAAACGCAATGTGGGCAACATTTTACCAGAAAATAAACACAGCGGGCCACATTTCAACAGAAAATAAACGCAATGTGGGCAACATTTCACCAGAAAATAAACGCAATGTGTGCAACATTTTAGCAGTAAATATACGCAATGTGGGCAACATTTCACCAGAAAATAAACGCAATGTGGGCAACATTTCACCAGAAAATAAACGCAATATGTGCAACATTTCAGCAGTAAATAAATGCAATGTGGGCAGCATAACACCTGCAAAAAAAGTATTTACTCACCTGACAGAAGTCTCCTCTCCTCTGGCGCGCAGCTCCTCCAAGATCTTCCTCCTGCAGTCTCCCGCGCTGATGGAATTGCAGGGCTACGGGAAGATGGCGCCTGAAGCCCTGTACTGGAGACACAAATAGTCTCCAGTACAGGGATTCGGACGCCATCTTCCCGTAGCCCTGCTCCCCTGTCAAACACTATGCAGGCTGGAGCGGGGCTGCGGGCTGCAACTGGCATGGCGTCTAATAGACACCGCTGCCAGTTGCAATTACAGTAGCCACAGTCCCGAGGCCGGGACATCCCGCTGCTTAAAGCAGAACGTTTCCTGGGACGCAAGGCATCCTGGGACAGCGGACCCCGAAGGTAGAGATGAGCGTAACGGCGTAATTATGATTTCGCGAAATTTCGCGTAATTAGTGTAATTACGTTTATGGCCGTAAGTACATAATCGTAATGAAGCAGGATTTCGCGAAATTTCGCGTAAGCGTAATTTTCGCATAATTTTCGCATTGCAACGGGTATTACGAAATTAATGCGTATGGCCATGCTCCCGAAGCGGAAAAGTTGACGCATGGATCAATGTTAGGTAGCCGCCGACTTTAAGGGTTAATAGCAAAGCCCCCTTAAATGCTAAGAGCCTCAAATTTGGAGAATATATTAAGGAGATCAGAAGGAATAAGAGGAAACATTTTTTTTTTCAAAAATACCTAATAGTTTTTGAGAAAATCGATGTTAAAGTTTCAAAGGAAAAATGTAAACATTTAAAAACCCGCCGACTTTAACGGTTAATAGCAAAGCCTGCTTAAAGTTTAGGAACACCAAATTCCCAGGGTATATTAAGGGGATCAGTGGGAATAAGAGGAAAATGTCTTTTATGTCTTTGTTACATTGTAACTACGCCGCACCCGACGTCACTCGCCGCTCAGCCGCCGCAGCATACACTTACGCGTCCGTGCAGGACGCTAAGTCCCCGCAGCTCCCGCTGTCCACCCCGCCCACATCTGTCACCCACATGTCACCCACATGTGGGTGACATGTGGGTGACATGTGGGAGAGGCGGGGAGGGCAGCGGGAGCTGCGGGGACTTAGCGTCCTGCACGGACCCGACAGAGCTCTGAGCTATATAGCTCAGAGCTCTCGAAAGCATCTTTGTATTTGGGCTCCAAGGAGCCCCATTGGTCCTTAGCAGACCAATGGGGTTCCTTCTGATTTGAAGGAACCCCATTGGTCTGCTAAGGACCAAATACAAAGATGCTTAGAGAGCTCTGAGCTATATAGCTCAGAGCTCTGTCAGGACCGTGCAGCGCAGACGCGTATGCGGCGGCGGCGAGTGACGTCGGGTGCGGTGTAGTTACAATGTAACAAAGTTGTTACATTGTAATAACTTTGTTACATTGTAACTGATAGAACATTTCCGAGGCTATTTCGAGGGATCATTTATTTAAAGGGACAGGTAAGTATTAATGGTTAATTAAGAATATTAAAGGACTTTTTTCGTGGTTATGTTTTTTGTTCAATTAAAATACTTTTTCTAAGTGTTTGTGTGTTTATTTAATTTTAACTCTTAAAGGAAATGGGTAAGGGGTACAAGTACCTCTATACTCATTTCTCCTGGGAGGGGGGGTGGGCATCTGGGGGACCCCTTTTGAAAGGGGACTCCCAGATTCCACCATGAACCCCCCCCAGGAAATCGCGGCCTCCACCTCCACCGCCCATCGGAGGTGGAGAAGAGCCCCTTGTCCTTGGATTGGACAAGGGCTCGGAGGGGGAGGGGAAAGCTTGGCTGCCCCTCCCCTTCCGAGACCCCCCAATCCATGGACCATGCGGGCTGGTATAGTCAGGGTGCGGAGCCCCACGCGGCCGGTGCTCCGCATTCTGGCTATCCCAGCCTGCATGGGGGACATGGGGTTAAAGAGGTCTGGGAGGGGGAACCCCACGTCGTTTTTTTTATATTTCCCACACTCAGAAAGAAGTGAGTAAAACTCTTCCCACTTGGGGGAATCTATGAAAATAATACACTACTGCTACCTGTGCAAAAAAAACCTGACATTTTCTGCATTTAAAAGACATTTTCGCCCTTGAAACTTAAAAATCGATTTTCTCAAAAACTATAAGGTCTTTTTGAAAAAAAAAAATTCCTCTTATTCCCACTGATCCCCTTAATATACCCTGGGAATTTGGTGTTCCTAAACTTTAAGCAGGCTTTGCTATTAACCGTTAAAGTCGGCGGGTTTTTAAATGTTTACATTTTTCCTTTGAAATTTTAACATCGATTTTCTCAAAAACTATAAGGTCTTTTTGAAAAAAAAAATTTTCCTCTTATTCCTCCTGATCTCCTTAATATATTCTCCAAATTTGAGGCTCTTAGCATTTAAGGGGGCTTTGCTATTAGCCCTTAAAGTCGGCGGCTTTTTTATATTATACGGAGCGTTACGGTTTAACGCGAAATTACGGTAGCGTTTAATGCAAAATTACGGCATGAACGAAATGCGAAATTACGCGTTGAAAATTACGCTTACGGTATTTTCAATTACGATCTTAATGGCAATTACGCTACTGTAATTTCGCATCGTAATCGCAAATTTCGCATGCGTAATTTTAGTAATGCGAAATTACGAAAATTTCAGCTCAACTCTACCCGAAGGTGAGGCGCGTCCCGGGTAAAGCGGGACGTCTGGTCACCATAGTTTTATAGACTAATGTACGGTATATGTAGCTCAACCTGAATGGCACCACCTCTGTGCACTGCCCAGGTTTTGGTACACAATTTTCAAAAATGTGCATTCGCAAATGGAAAATTTGATGTTCCTACATCACTAGCAACAACCCAAGTCTCATCTAAAAGACAAAATGAGATCAGGAGCCCAATGGTGCAGAATCGGGTAAGATTTGTGTAAGCAAAATGCTAAGGATCTATACTGTATAAGGTGGGTTGCAAATCCTTGCAACCAGCATCATAGTAGGCAGAAAAATTAACCATCACCACTTGGTTTTCCAGGTCTGTAACAGGAACTAGTCGGTTGCACTCCCAATGTTCTTTAGGACAAACGAAAAAACTATCACCTCTAAAGGGCTACAGTATAACAAGTCACCTAAAATGGGTGGAGGCACCCAATGATCTTACAAACAGAGAGGTAATCTTACCTCTCTTGAAGAATTTGGACCAGTTTATTGAAAAAAAAGTATTTTATTTGAGCACGTAAAATCGACAACGCATTTTGTGGGTGCTTGCTCGCTTCCTCAGGTCAGTGGAAAAACAGGTACCTTAACTGCTATGACTGTGTAGCAAGCATGGGCGCCTCTTGGAGAGAGATATGTTTTATATGTACAAACAGTTTGGAATTGTGAACACAAGTCCGTTATTATTATTGTTTTTTCATATGGAGAGAAAATGTACTAGAAATTAGTGTTGCAGGCAATACCTCTAATTGGCTAACCAGAGATACAGGCTTTAGAAAAGTCAGCTTCTTTCATCAGGCATGATAATATAAGATCCTATATAAGATATAAGATGACTTTGCATACACTCCCCCATTGTACAGAGCTGTGGAATATCTCGCTGCTGTCTATGCACAAGATCATTATACGGTCTCTTGGGTGTCTCGAAGCACCAACATTGGCGAGCCATCCAGAAACAAGCGGGTCGCTGCTGTAATGCGGAGCTGGTAAAAATCCATTCTCATCCGTTCCCATTTCACCCGGAACCCCCAATTTCAGCCGAGGAACGCTTTCTCCATCTCGCTTTGTGAAGAATGATTACAGTGAGGGGGAAAAAAGCCTCAATAAGGAAATCATTCCCTTATCTTTCTCCCAGATCATTTTCCATATCATTATCTGCCTAATGCACTGTCTGCCGCTTCTTCATGTTTTGTTTCTGACTGATGTCTCTACGAACCATAAGATGCCTCTCTATACTCTCTTGGCGGGAATAATCTTCTCCTCTGTCTATTTTTCTGCTCCATAACTGCCCCATCATCATGCTACAATGCCTCTAATCTGCATATACATATATATGTACGACATGCATATCTACTGTATATATAGTGAGGGGAAGAAGTATTTGATCCCCTACTGATTTTGCTTGTTTGCCCTCTGGCGTACATCCAGAGGCGGCCTTTGGGGGTGGCAAGTGGGGCGATCGCCCCAAGCCCCGCGCATGAAGAGGGCCCCGCATGCCATGCTCATTTTGGTGGTGGTGAAGGAAACGTCTACAGAAGTCTAGCTGTTTGTGCTCTGAGCAGTGTGTCATTTACAAATACTCAGATTTTCCTATTTTGTTTTACTCACCTTATATTTTGCACCCCCCCCCCCCCTTTTATTGCTTAGGTTTTCGTCTTCAGCATGCTTTACTGTACTATACCGTTTGCATTTTTGTAATGAATTTCTGCACTGACATAAAGCTTGCCAAATGTCAGATTAAGGTAACGTGCAATAGCCTCAGCCTGAGGGCCCCAGGGGCATTTAGGTCAGTCAAACATGGACTGGAGCTAGAGGGGGCTCAGGCTGGAGCTTCTAGACTGGCTGGGGATTGGTGCTAGGTTTCATGAGGAGCTAGGGATAGGTAGAGGCTGGCTGGGGAGCTAGAGATAGGTACAGTTTGATTACATTACGTATTGTAATTGTTCCTGTATTGGTTGGCTTAGGGGTCTTTAACAAGTTTTTAAACAATAATAAGGCATGCTGCTTTAGAGGTGGACAAGCCCATGACAGTGGTGGTACGGTACATGGCCTACACTTATGCCTCTAGGTCCCACATATGACACTCGCCCCAGGCCCCGCCTACTCTAAGGCCGGCTCTGCGTACATCAAATAAAGGCACCTGGAAATTTGGTCACCCAGTAATGCCAATTGTAAAATATCTATATGAAATACCAATATTTAAATGTAAAGTGAAAAATATTGGTAATAAATACCAATATTTTACTATAGCTAAACCTAACCCTATTCTCATACAGAACCCTCCCCAGACGCCGGCCTAATCCTACCCCTCCCCGCACAAACCTTTACCTGACGCCTAACCCTTACATCCTATTCCTACCCCCGCACAAACTACCTACCTAACACTTAACCCTTAACCCCCAGCACAAACTACCTACCTAACACTTAACCCTTAACCCCCAGCACAAACTACCTCCCTAATGCCTAACTAAACCTTAAAGGACCTCTGTCACGTAAATCTTAAAATTTAAAACACAAGTATTCATATACAAATAAGAAATACGTTTCTTCCAGAGTAAAATGAGCCATATATTACTTTTCTCCTATGTTGCTGTCACTTGAAGTAAGTAGTAGAAATCTGACATTACCAACAGATTATGGACTAGCCCATCTTCTCATAGGGGGGTTCTCAGGGTTTTCTTTATTTTTAAAAGCACTTAGTGAAATACAGTTGCTCCGTCCAACTGCCAAAGAAGTCAGGGGCGTAGCAATAGGGGTTGCAGAGGTAGCGACCGCATCGGGGCCCTTCCTAAACCAAAGTATAAGCTGTTTATTGGTCCTGTGTTGGTAATGATCACTTCTATAGATGCTTTGATTCGTAGTAATCATTGACAAGCTGTTCCCCATCCCCTTCTGGCACCTCTGACACTGTAGATGACCTTGGCAGGTTTTTTTGCGCCGTATCAATTGCTACGTATAGAGTTCTTGGGGGGCCCCAATGTAAAACTCGCACCGGGGCCCCGAGATTCATAGCTACGCCACTGAAAGAAGTGTAAGGTGAGCAGGGAGGCTGGCCAGCATCTTTGTATAAATCCCTTTTGTTCACATTAGAGGCATTTTTGTAAAATTTTAAGTGCGGGTGATTTTCAAAATCGCCCTGAAAGCGCTTGTGCAATGATTCTCTATGAGCGAGTTCATATGAGAGCGGTTTGTTAGCGATCCAGTTAGAAAAGCGGTGCTTAGGCCATTTTTGAGGCGATTTGCCTCAATGGAAGGTATAGGAAAACCGCCAAACGCTCACAAATTCGGCTTTGGCAAGTGATTGCGTGAGCGTTTTTTTTTTTTAAATACATTGTATTTATTTTTTCTGGATTTTTTTTTGTGGATCAAAAGACAGAAGCGCTCTGCAAAAGCACTTACAAAAACGCCCACAAAAACGAGCGAAGGCGCACAAAATGGAACTGGAAAACGCTTCAAAAAGACGTGAAAAAAAGCCCACCGCGAATGGACATGCGAGCCAAACGCAATGTGCACAAGGCCTCAGGGAACGTCTTTATAAATAATAAAGGCCATGCTGAGAATCCCCCATGAAGAGATGAACTAACTCAAAACCTGTCGGTAATGTCAGATTTCTATTACCTACTGTAAGTGACAGCAACATAGGAGAAAAGTAATTTATGGCTCATTTTACTCTGGAAGAAACATACTTCTCATTTGTATGCATTTTAAATTTTAAGATTTTCACGACAGTTCCTCTGTAAAACAACCCTTTCCACAAACTACCACCCTGACGCCCTAACTCTTAACACCCCCCTAAAAAACACCCCTACTTTTCAGACACCTAACCCTTAACCCCACATGCACCCACATTTACTGCTTCTTGCCCTCTGACCAAGACATTCCCAGTCTACAATTATAATGGTGGGTTAATTGTAGTTGTGAGAGACAGAATATCAGCAAAGGAACACTCAAAAAACCAATGCCCTAAAGTCAGAGCTTGATGTGCATAAGTATTTGATCCCCTATCTGCCAGCAAGATTTCAGGCTCCCAGGTGGGTAACCAGCTTAGATTAGGAGCACCCTGATTCCAAACTAGCCACCATAGCCAAGAGCAAAGAGCTTTCTGAGGATGTCAGGGACAAGATTGTAGACCTGCACAAGAGCTTGTGGGATATGTTATTGTGGCCGCGTTCTCCACCATGTACGAGCGTGGCTGCTTTGCGCCTGCCTGAGTACAGCCACGCTTGCGCAGTAAGCTTAAGCCACTTGTACACAAGTAAATCCATGCTACTGTGCAGGCGTGGCCTTACTTGCAAAGGCACAGTACATTTGCTTGTGCACAAAGAGGAGCGCGGATGTGATTTAAAAGGGGTCCTGGGCAGCGGCATCAATCTGCAGGAGGAGAGTCTTCTGTGATGTCTTTTCAAGCCCAAGTCTGCCCCCTTGTGGCTCTGATTTCCTGCTATGTATCCTCATAGCAGGAAATCAGAGCCAGAAGGGGGAGGGCTTGGGCTTGAAAAGACATTACAGAAGACTGACTAAGTTAAGTTAGTACAGTTGTAGTGCCCCTTTAAGGACCACAGGCTTACACCCCCCTAGTGACCAGGCTATTTTTTACAATTCAGTTCTCTGCAGCTTTAATAGCTCGCTTCAGAGCCATACTACTGAACACACAAGTGGATCCCTCCCCCCCTTTTCTGCCCACCAACAGAGCTTTCTGTTAGTGGGCTCTGATCTCTGCTGCAGGCTGTATATATTTTAATTAATTTTTATTAATTTAAAGTGAACCTGTAATAAAAAATAAATTCCCTCTGGGATACTTACCTCGGGAGGGGGAAGCCTCTGGACTTTAACGAGGCTTCCCCCGTCCTCCTCCGTCCCTCCGTTCAAGTGTCAGGCTCCCTCAAAGTGCGGCGATGTAAATAATTACCTGTCGATATCCTGTGCAGGCGCACTAGCTGCTCTTCATTCGGGTTAAGGCGGAAATAGCCGAACCCGATCAATCCGCCTACTGTGCAGGCAAGTCCTTGCGCAGTACAGCGGGTACGATCAGACTCGGCTATTTCTGCCTAGCCTGAATGAAGAGCGGCTACTGCGCCTGCGCTGGATCCCTGGGAGGTAAATAAATCAAGCCTTGTCGAGGGAGGATTCAGAGGAGCCAGCGCTGGATTCCCTGAAGCTACAGGGGAGGGGGAAGCTTTATTTGGACCCTGAGGCTTCCCCCTCTCGAGGTAAGTATTCCCCAGAGAGGGTTTTTTTTTTCTTTACATAGTCTCTTTACATGTTTTTTTAAACAACTATCTTTTTTTACTCCCTCCTTTCAAGATCCAGTCAGCAAGATTGTCTCTCATAGGCATCAGCCTATGAGAGAGATTTTTTTTCTTTCAACTCCAGGGGACAGCCAAGTGACAGGGCTGTCCACAGTACTAGATCACAGCGCTGTACAACAAAAAGAGATGGGCGTTTCTTTTCTATACAGTCTGCCAGCCGCGATTACCGCTGGCAGACTGTTGATGGAATGGAGCTCCGTCACTCATGCAGGGATGCGTGCGTATCGGCACTCACGATCCCCGCTAATCTCCTCCCCCAGGACTTGACGCCTTTCGGCATTAGGCGGTCCTGGGGGAGCCACCTTGTGACCCCCAATTGGCATTAGATGGTCGTAAGGAGGTTAAAGGACAACTATCAAAGTTAACTACAATTCTAAATTCCACTTATATTTCCAATAATTACTAGCAAATAGCAATACAAGGGCTTTTTTTCAACTTTTCATTTCTTATGTGAGGAAAATATGACATTTACGGAGAACAGTTTTCCCTGTGGATAATACTATGGAGGACTATGTCCAGAACATCCAGCATACAGAAAAAATCTACAATGGCTTTAATACTGTGACTGGACTAATAGAAAGCATAAATATAGCTTCAAATAGTGTAAATAACTTATCCGCTGCAGTTCTGTGTGTTCCTGTATGTCTCTCTCTGCCTCATGCAGTGTAAAAAGTGTTTACAGCCAGGAAGAGTTCATTTTGAATGGGGGTGGGGAAGTATCCAAGTAAGGAAAAAGTACAGGTCCTTCTCTTCAGATGCTTCTCTGTATCTAAAATATCCATCAGCTATTCGTATACTGTATGATCTGTCAGAAAGCAGTGTGTGTGTATCAACAGGGCAGACGCAAACAGTAAGGGCCCGTTTCCACTAGTGCGGTGCGAATCGCCGGGATTCCACCACTGACGAAATCGCATGCGGATGCGATTCCGCGTGCGTTTTTGCCGCGATTTCGCTTGCGATTTCGCATAGGCAGAGTATATGCAAATTTAACCATGTCACTGCCTGGTTTAATTTACATTACTTTTCATGCGAATTCGCACGCGAAATCGCGGCAAAAACCGCATGTGCGTTTTCCCTATTAAATACATAGTCTGCGAATCGCCTGCATTCCTCACGCAGGCGAATTCTGCAGGCTCTACCGTGCAGAAAAATCCTGCACAGAAAAACGCAGGAAAAAACTGACAAGTGGAAACAGGGCCATCCACTTGTATTGGTTATGCAAATCCGCATGCAGAGAACGCATGCGGATTCGCTCTAGTGGAAACGGGCCCTAAATCATTCCTTTATAATAGTGACAGAGAAGTGAAGCCTGTGTACATGGTACAGCTCACCAGCCGACAAAATTTGTTACAAACATTTATATACACAGCATTTTTTTTTACACAGGCTCTGAAAAGCAGACCCTGCCCTGAAAAGCTTACTATTATTGCTGGCTAAATGTGTAGTTATGTACGGTTTACAAGGACAGTTTCTTAAGTGTTGGAATGTGTTCTTATTTTATGTGACTTGCTTCAAGGTTAGCCGGGGTGTGTTTGGATCTGATGAAGACTCTACCCTTGAAAGCTAATCCTTCAAGAAATCACTTGTCTGTCCATATGTCGAGAAGACAGAACACTCCCAAAGTCTCAGAGGACCGAAGCAGTACATTATAAAATCTGTCTAGCAGCAATTAATTCTAATTATTTTACACATTTGACAATTAATTCTAATGTCCTTCACAGTATGCTATTAGTTATTATTCATCTATTTGTAATGCAGTAAAATGTCGGATTCCACTGTCAGGACAAAATAGCAAAACTGGTTTTTGTTTTAGCAATACTACAGGGGTTGGACAAAATAATGGAAACACCTTGAAAATCAACAAAATAAATTTTAATATGGTGTAGGTCCACCATTTGCAGCAATTACAGCCTCAATTCTCTGAGGTATTGATTCATACAAATTGTGAATTCTTTCCAAAGGAATTTTAGCCCATTCTTCAGTTAAAACTCCCTCCAGTTTTTTTTTTAGAGACGATGGCGGCGGAAATAGACTTCTAAGGCCCGGTTCACACTTGCGGTGGCCCTCCGGAATCGCCGTGCCGGAGCCGCACCGCCTGCAGAACGGACGGAACGGACGCACGGCATAGCAATTAAAGCCTATGCGTCCGTTCACATGGGTCCGTTCTGCAGAACCGGAGCCGGACCGGATCCGGGCCGGATCCGGACTCCGGCCTCCGTTCCAACATGCGCTATTTTTTCATCCGGCCCCTCCGGCAGCCGTATCCGGGGCGGAGCCGGACTGCACCATCCGGCCAATACAAACAAATGGGAACCGGAGGCCGCACAACACACTGGCTGAGAAATCCGGATCTTCTACCCCACTTCCTATGCGGATTGTTGCGGCGATATTGGCTGGGGACACATGGGCAAGCATTTCGGAGTGGAGCAGCACGAGCTGGAGGTGTTGGCAGGATGTTGGCAGCATGTCGGAGGTGGAGGTGAGTGCTAAACAGCAGAGGGCCTGATTCCACAGGTCCCCCTTCTGCTGACCTCCCAGACCCCAACATTTTTTTTTTTTTACGTTACTTTGCCAAACGGATCCGGATCGCATCCTGATTACCACCTGATGCAACCTGACCGGATCCGGATCGGATCCGGATCAGAACCGTACGGTTCCGATCCGGATCCGGTCCGGATCCGGTCAGGTCATCCGGTCTGTTTGGCAAACAACCGCTAATGTGAACCGGGCCTTACTTGAATCTCTAATAACGACCATAAATGCTCAATAATGTTGAGGTCTTGGGATTGTGGTGGCCAGATGAGATGTTCAACTTCATTAGAATGTTCCTTGTGCCATTCTTTAACAATTCTAGCTGTATGGATTGGGGCATTATCACCTTGAAAGATGGAATTCCCTTCTGGAAACAGTTCTGGAACCATAGGATGAACTTGGTCGACCAAAATTCCTAAATAGTCTCGGCTGTTAATTCTTACATGAAGGGAAATCATTGGCCCGGCGGATCTCCAAGAAATAGCACCCCAGATCATCACAGAACCCCCGCCATGTTTTATGGTTGGGAGAAAGCAGTCTGGATGAAATGCTTTTTTCGTCTGTCTCCAAACGTACACTTAGCCGGAAAAAAGGTAAACAATGATTCGTCAGGGAAAATCACATTTTTCCACTGCTTGAGGGACCAATTCTGGTGGTTTCTACACCACTCTAAACGCTTTGAAACATTTGTCTTTGAGAGCAGAGGTTTTGTAATTGCAGTTCTTCCATGGAATCCAGATTTGTGCAAGTCCCGACGAACAGTTTTTGTGGAAACTGGGTTCTGTAGGTGTTCATTCAGCTCTGCACTGATTTTAGGAGCCGCGGTCTTGCAAGCTTTTCTAACTATTCGATTTAGAGTCCGACAGTCTCTCTCAGACAACTTCGACTTTTGGCCACAACTGTGCTTTGCTGAGGACGTTTTTTCTTGTCTTTCAAAGGCAGTCTTTTGAGACAGTACCTCTGTCTAGTGTTGGGCGAACACCTAGATGTTCGGGTTCGCGAATGTTCGCCGAACATCGCCGCGATGTTCGGGTGTTCACGCCAAACTCCGAACATAATGGAAGTCAATGGGGACCCGAACTTTCGTGCTTTGTAAAGCTTCCTTACATGCTACATACCCCAAATTTGCAGGGTATGTGCACCTTGGGAGTGGGTACCAGAGGAAAAAAAATATTTGAAAAAGAGCTTATAGTTTTTGAGAAAATTGATTGTAAAGTTTCAAAGGAAAAACTGTCTTTTAAATGTGGAAAATGTCATGTTTCTTTACACAGGTAACATGCTTTTTTCCCAGCAGACACAGAGTGGCAGTAAACACAATGCTATATAGTGTGGCTGAGCGAGGTACACAGAATGGCAGTAAACACAATGCTATATAGTGTGGTTGAGCGAGCGGTGTACTACTGTTCCCAGCAGCGACACACAATGACTGGGGGGACCCTGGCTAGCGTGGCTGGAGCGCGAACTACCCTGCCTGCCTACCCAAAGCTAAACCCACAGACAAATGGCGGAGATATGACGTGGTTCGGGTATTTATTTACCCGAACCACGTGACAGTTCGGCCAATCAGAGCGCGTTCGGGTCCGAACCACGTGACCCGTTCGGCCAATCACAGCGCTAGCCGAACGTTCGGGGAACGTTCGGCCATGCGCTCTTAGTTCGGCCATGTGGCCGAACGGTTTGGCCGAACACCATCAGGTGTTCGGCCGAACTCGAACGTCACCCGAACAGGGTGATGTTCTGCAGAACCCGAACAGTGGCGAACACTGTTCGCCCAACACTACCTCTGTCCAAGCACTCTATACATAACAATTGATATGGCGCACCAAAACCTGCCAATGGCAACTACATTGTCAGAGGTGCTAGATGGGAACGGGGAGCTCTTTGTTAATGATTACCACTATTTAAAGTATCTATAGAAGTGATTATTATGAGCACAGGAACAATAGAGAGTTAATACTGAAGTTGAGGGAGGGCCCCTCGGGGCCCTCTGACCAAAGGGCCCAGATGTGTTTCGCAACTTCTGCACCCCTTATTGCTACTCCCCTCTGATCCCAATTAGTAGCTGATACACCCTTTTCCACACAAAATCTTGAATAGATCATCAGGTGGGTTTGTGTGGCTGATATTGTGGCGAAACCCCTCCCACAGTGTGATGTCAGGACCAGTTTACTGTCTGTGAACCTCATTGCATTGTGGGAAATAATGTTTTTTTTCCAACTGCCAAGCAAGCCATATTTCCCTCTGTGCATAGAACTATCTCTCAGTAATGAACATTCCGTACAGATCACTAGGGCCGGATTTGTACATTTTATCGCCCAATGCCACTATCACCAGCCCGCAGCCTCCCCTGAACAACAGCAACAACCCCTCTCCCCTCCTTCCCACACATACTCACACTTTCATTGGGCCCACTAATCAATGTATTTAAAGGTGCATCAACAATACAAAAAAGGAAGACAGAGACTGCTACACTCACGTGTGTTACCCAAATGGGAGCAGGGAATTCTGAAGCCAAGAAGTCCAAGAATAATGGTAAAAATCCCGCTGCACCATATGGTAGGGTGAAGTAGAAAAATCTTTATTCTTTAATCCATGTCAGTGTTACAGATAAAAGCTCACGCGTATCAGAGCAAGGAATGGCTCCTTAATCATAGCTTGCAAATACATATAATGCACAGGTTATATAGCATATAGGGCCACACCCATAGGGGTGTCCATCTTGGCCTTAAAGTTATATACATCCAAAATCTAAAATGGTGTGAACCAATACAATACACATAAAACTACTTATAAAAACACATGCAAAACCCGCATCACATTATCGCAACTCATTTATTACAAATTATGCATTATAATAGCTTAATCTTGATTTTAATTTTAAATGCCTGTCCTGAGGGAAAGGACCAAAGGGAGCAAAAAGGAGAAGAGAGAGAGAGAGAGAGGGAAGAAGGAGGGCCAGAAATAGGAGGAGAGCACAAGCAAATGGCTGTGGGTTTTCCTCTTGACGTGCGCCCACTTTGGGCACGAGCCTATCTCCTAGTTTATTTCAGAGTATGGTTAGGCCCCAGCCCACATGGTTAACACATAAGCAATATGTCGGGATTTAGATTTCAAGGAATAGAGAGAGTGACACACTCCATAAGGGGAGGAGACTTACATAAAAGGCTTCTAAAACGAGAGGCCTTCTGGATTTGGAAATTGGGAACACGTTCCCCTTTGGGACTCAATTCCAAACTGGATCTCAATACATTTTATGATAAATAATAAATAGGTGATGTTCCTTTGTGCTCTCCTCCTATTTCTGGCCCTCCTTCTTCCCCCTCTCTCTCTCCTTCTCTTCTCCTTTTTGCTCCGTTTGGTCCTTTCCCTCAGGACAGGCATTTAAAATTAAAATCAAGATTAACCTATTATAATGCATATTTTGTAATAAATGAGTTGCGATAATGTGATGCGGTTTTTGCATGTGTTTTTATAAGTAGTTTTATGTGTATTGTATTGGTTCACACCATTTTAGATTTTGGATGTATGTAACTTTAACCAATTCATGTCCTAACTACAGTATATTCACGTCATTGCAAGTGGCTTCTGAAAGCCACATGACGTGAATATAAGTTGTGCCCTTTAAATGAGCACAGCGTGCGTGCTAGCACGCTCCTGGGCTCATCAACCCCCCTCCCTCTAACTACACTAAGCCAGGATGCCTTCCCGGGGGTCCGATCCCCCCACCCCACGCCCGATCCCCTGTAATGACACCCCCTCCTCCTCCATGCTGCGATCGGGCAGCACAGGGAATTACAAAGAAGATTTCCCACCTAATCATCGGCTCCCCTCCATTCAGTACCGCTGACAGCCTCTATGTGCAGAATGGATCGGGTCCCGGCTTTATGACGTCATCAAGCCGGGACCCGATCCACTCTGCACATAGAGGCTGTCAGCGGTAATGAATGGAGGGGAGCCGATCGCCGCCGCAGGAACAAGATTAGGTGAGAGATCTTCTTTGTAATTCCCCGTGCTGCCCGATCGCAGCATGGAGGGGGGGGGGGGGGAATCATTAAAGAGAAACCGCTGCTCTGTTGGGGATGGGGGTGGGAGGGAAGGAGAGCAACACACGTGGGATTAACAAGGGGGGGGGGTTTAAAGGGGCACACACACCCTAGCTATGGAGGGGGGGGGGAGGGAATAGACACATCCAGCCAGCTTTGGGGGGAGAGGGGTGTGAATAGCCAGAGATATACATCTGGCTAGCTGGGGGGAGGGGGGGAGGGGTACTAAGGCCTGGCTGGGGGGGGGATATCCAGAGGCCCATCTGACCAACTATGGGGGAGGGAGGCATATGTAGGTGCACATCTGGCTAACTGGGGGGAGGAACAGATTATAAAGGAGGAAAAGAATAACTAAATAAAAGTCGGATACAAAATGAAAAAATGCATTTTATTTCCAAATAATTTATTGTCATCATACATTGTACTATGATTGAAATTTAAATGGTAAAATAACCAGGGCAAATGGAAAAATAAAATGTGTGGGTTTAACTTACAGCAGCAACTTTTATTTTCAAACTATAATGGCTGAAAACTGGGAAATAATTACTTTTTTTCATTTTTTTTACCCCTTGTTCCCTTTAAAATGCATAGAAAATAATATAATTCTTAGCAAAAAGTACCAGCCAAAGAAAGCCTAATTGGTGGCGGAAAAAGCAAGGTATAGATCATTTATGTATGATAAGTAGTGATAAAGTTATTGGCAAACGAATGGGAGGAGTGAGAAAATTGTTCTGGTTTTTTAGGGGGAAAACCCCAGGGACGCGAAGTGGTTAGGGCCAAGATGGACACCCCTATGGGTGTGGCCCTATATGCTATATAACCTGTGCATTATATGTATTTGCAAGCAATGATTAAGGAGCCATTCCTTGCTCCGATACACGTGAGCTTTTATCTGTAACACTGACATGGATTAAAGAATAAAGATTTTTCTACTTCACCCTACCATCTGGTGCAGCGGGATTTTTACCATTATTCTTGTATTTAACCACTTGCCGACCGCACACTCATAACGTGCGTCGGCAAAGTGGCAGCTGCAGGACCAGCGACGCAGTACTGCGTCGCCAGCTGCAGCCTAATTAATCAGGAAGCAGCCGCTCGTACGAGCGGCTGCTTCCTGTCAAATCACGGCGGGGGGCTCCGTGAATAGCCTGCGGGCCGCCGATGGCGGCTCGCAGGCTAGATGTAAACACAAGCGGAAATAATCCGCTTTGTTTACATTTGTACGGCGCTGCTGCGCAGCAGCGCCGTAAGGCAGATCGGCGATCCCCGGCCAATCAGCGGCCGGGGATCGCCGCCATGTGACAGGGGACGTCCTGTCACTGGCTGCACAGGACGGATAGCCGTCCTGTGCAGCCCCGATCACCGGGGGAGGCAGCAGGTAGGAGAGAGAGGGGGGAATTTCGCCGCGGAGGGGGGCTTTGAGGTGCCCCCCCCGCCACCCACAGCAGGCAGGAGAGATCAGACCCCCCCAGCACATCATCCCCATAGGGGGGAAAAAAGGGGGGCAATCTGATCTCCCTGCCTGCACCCTGATCTGTGCTGGGGGCTGCAGAGCCCACCCAGCACAGATCAATCAAACCAGCGCTGGTCCTTAAGGGGGGGTAAAGGGTGGGTCCTCAAGTGGTTAAAGGTGCTCATTAAGTTAATGATCCACCTTCCGATTGATCAGATTGAACAGGGAGGTGCCAATCGACTAAAAACGATTGGTTTGTCAATCGTTTTATCAATCTGTTTTGGAGATCGATTCCATCCACAATGATTGCATTGTTTATAATTTTTATTCCATTTTTGGACCCATTCGACTCTTTCTGATCACAATTATCGAATTGGAAGGGTGATCGTTTGGTAAAATTGCATCTTTATTGGGCACCTTAAGACCTTGGTGGTGCTATTTTTAAATTACATAGCATGCACAATTTGCATACCTCTTGGTACTCCTCCTCTCCTGCCCTGCTGCAGCTCCACGCATGGTGTGATGTATCAAACTTTCCAGCCCCTCCACAGCTCTGACAGGTTGGAGCTGAGTAAAGGGTGGAGTCAGACTAAAAAACGGCTGGTGGTGATGGTGAGTGACAGCTCAGGCCATAGACAGTAGTCTTCCCCCGTTTGCTGTTCCTTCATCCCCAAGTCCCAGACGCTTGCCTGACCACTGCAGTTCGCATATTTGGCAGCTTTACTAAACGAGTGTACCAGCCCGCTGCCCACCCCTTGCTTCCTTGTGCCCTAGGCCATGGCCTTTGTGGCCTTGCCTGGAATCTGGCCATACAGATCACCTGACAGAACTAAATATGTCACCACCAGTTATAAATGTCAGAATGTAAATCAAGTTGAGGAAAGATATTACAATGGTCAAACACTGACTAAATAATCTAAAAAGTAATATTGTCAATAATAGGCAATTTTATTCATTATGTTATTTTCACTACAGTTCCTCTTTAAGTTACCGAAGAAAGGATGACATTGACAAGAACCCAAGGCGTGAGGTTAGTCTAGGAAGAATCTGATTTTCCTGGTCCTCCTAAATCCACAGCAAACTGCTAATCGATTCCTTCATCACAACGAGGGCTCAAAAAAAATCAGTGACTATCGAGCGGACCACAGGGCGGGCAACCCGTGGAGGAAGTCACGGCAAACAAGTCAGGATAAGGCTTTGGCGCCAAGAGACGGGCGGCTCTTGGAAAGCAATCTCCTAACGTGCACATTCAGCCGTACCTTCCCTTCCATCAATACGACCCATCCCGAGCACGAAGCAGAAGGGAGAAGAAGGTTACTATATAAAATAATTGATTCCGTGCACCGCAGCCAGGGATCGGCATCATTAACTTGTTAATAGTTTGCTTCCTCCTCATTTAAATTCCTTCACCCCCCGAAGAAGAGGGCGACGGGATAAAATAAATAAATAATCACCAGCTTTCTCTCTGTCCGCCGGTATAACATGTTCATTCTGAGGTCCACTTGCTTCTCGTTCCCTCGCAAATAATTAAAACTATTGATCTCATAGTGCAGAAGTTTAATTATCATGCTGGAAGAGCGGGCCGGGAATATCATAAGCCATGCGACAGGACAATACGGCCCGGCCTCTTGTTTAGCGCCGATCGATGCGCTTTCATTAACCTACCACCGATACGGCTCTCTAACAAAGTTTTCAAAGTCTTCGGGCGCTAATAGGGGAAATGGGCAGACGTAATTGACTTTGCTAGGCATCCAGAGGACCGGTGGCGGGGAGAGATAAGGGACGGCGTCGCCCGGGGGAAACACGCAATTAATCCATAAACTTTCAAAAAGGTCAGCAAGACGTATCAGAGTTTACAGGAGGATCAGGAGAATAAACATAATTCTTTCTTTTTTTTTTTTTTGCCCACAGATAATATATAGGCAGAACTCAGAAATGGCTGCAGGATAAATGAATGGTAACTAAATTAATTTCCTGACATTTTACTGTAAAGAACAGCCGGTCCGAGGTTATTAGTATTATTGATTGTATTAACAAAGTGCCAACATACAGGTGAAATTTGAAAAATTAGAATACCATGCAAAAGTTCATTTATTTCAGTAATTTAACTTAAAGAGAATCTGTATTGTTAAAATTGCACAAAAGTAAACATACCAGTGCGTTAGGGGACATCTCCTATTACCCTCTGTCACAATTTCGCCGCTCCTCACCGCTTTAAAAGTGGTTAAAAACAGTTCTAAAAAGTTTGTTTATAAACAAACAAAATGGCCACCAAAACAGGAAGTAGGTTGATGTACAGTATGTCCACACATAGAAAATACATCCATACACAAGCAGGCTGTATACAGCTTTCCTTTTTAATCTCAAGAGATCATTTGTGTGTTTCTTCCCCCCTGCAGCTATCTTCCACTGAAGTGTCAGGCTGTTTCTTCCTGCAGAGTGCAGACAGCTCTGCCTGTATGTAATTCCTCAGTATGTGAAAGCCCAGAGAGCTCAGAGGACGATTTATCCAGCTTGTAAAAGATAAGAGAGAAGAGAGAAGCTGCTCTAATCTAAATAATACACAGGCAGTGTGCATAGAGGGGCCTGGAAGGGGGAGTTCATAGCAGAACCACAACACTGAAGAACTTGGCAGCCTTCCAGACACAGGCCGACAAGTCTGACAGGGGAAAGATACATTGATTTATTACAGAGACTGTGATAGTAGAAATTGCTGCAGTAAGCCAGAACACATTAGAATAGCTTTTGGAACTTGTAGGATGATAAAAAACAGGATGCAATTTTTGTTACGGAGTCTCTTTAAAGTACACCTGTAACAAAAAAAAACGAAAAAAAAAACCCAGCCCCTGTGGGGTACTCACCTCGGGAGACGGAAGCCTTGGGGATCCAGCACTAGCTTCTGTAAAATTCCCTTGTCAAGCGCCCACAAGCACTGCACAGGCGCAGCAGTGCGTCACAATATTAACCTTCAGGGCTCTAGCGCAGGTGCAGTAGCGGCTTCCTGGTGGGCTCCGGCTGAAATAGCCAAGCCCAATTGGGTCCGCTCTACTGCACAGGTGCGAGCCAAGTAAAGTGGACCCAGTCAAACTTGGCTATTTCCTTTATTACTGCACCATTATTACTGGATCAGGGTAGGTAAATATTTGCCCCCCTCCCCCATTAGGTACTTTAAGCACTGCAGTGGAAGACAGGGGAAGCCTCATTAGGATCCAGAGGCTTCTTCCTCCCTAGGTAAGTACCTTTAGGGGCTGTTTTTTTTCATTACAGGTTTCCTTCAAAAGATGAAACTAATCTATGAAATACGAACCCCTTGCAGGTGTTTCGGATTAATTACCGTATTTTTCGGACTATAAGACGCTCCGGACTATAAGACGCAGTAACTTTTTCTCCCCACTTTTGGGGGAGAAAAAGTGCGTCTTATAGTCCGAAAAATACGGTAGCTGATTAGAGTCTGACACGTTGAGCCTAGAATTCATCTAAAGGGAAGTGGGAGGGACTCATAAGGTAGGGCTGCTGAAAAGGTGCACAGCTGAGAGAGTTAGATGGGGGGCAGACCATTTTAAAGAAGTATGTTTTGAGGGTTTGCTTGAAGGACTGTGTTGAAGGAAGTGGCGAGTCTGGGTGGGGGGAGGTAGGAGGGGAGATCTATAAGGTGGGAATTTGAAAACAATTTGCAATATATCACACCGATATATTGATATTTGAATTAGATCGTACCGATCTGTTTAAGCAAGTATTACATTTAAAGAGGAACTGTAGTGACATATGGTAGAATGCAATAAATTACCCAGGATACCAACTTTTACGGTAATTTTCACACTTCCTTTATCTATATATTGCTGTATAATGGTAACTCTGCCTTCCCAGTGATCCTCCCAGAGCATTTTTGTTTGGCCACACTTGTGGATGGGGGGAATCATGGTGGCTGCCCTGGGGACTTAGGGGGCTATGGAAACCAGACTCCTTACCTTCCTTCAATATAGGGTCCCCCTTTTCCAGAGTAGGTGATATGGCCATACTTCTTATAAATGGCAAGAGCAGCCTGTTATGAGAGGAGACCATAGAGGCCATGGTCTCCTCTCATAACCTTTGGTAGATATTCTTCAGACTGTGGGTAGGCCACCTATCATAGGATGTTTAATGCAGGAGAGCAACACAAATCATGAGGCACCTTACTTTAACTTTGATAGGCCTCACAATGTTCACAGCCCATCCCACTTCCACCAGTGGCTACCCTCACAGCTGGGAGCCCAACTACCTGCAACTACATAAAAAGTGTGGCCGCCAAGATCCTCTTCCAAACAGTCCAACCAACCACCATGACTCACTCCACCCATAACATGTGTGGCCACAACAACCCCTGCTCTTGGGGGGATGAGACCCTGTATAATAGAGTGGGGTTGTGAGAAGTTGGGCTCCACTGCGACTCAGTCCCAGTGCTACCAATTCAGAGAACACCTCGAAACACCTGCAACAGGCCTCCAAAACTATCTTGAACAGTAATTTTAGGCAATCTAGGTAAAAAGTACATACAAGCCTTTAGGCTGGTGGACGGGGGTGTAACGGTGAATGGAGTTTCTCCATTCCTCCGTGGGCAGGTTGCCCCAATGTGCAGCCAACACAAAATCTGTTTTAGTGGATTGGACTTTAGGCCAAGGTAGAACATTCACTCTGATAATGTGCAGCAGATGGTGATGAAAAAGCCTAATTCAGATGGCCAATATATCATGTCTAAAGAAGCCTTAAATGGAAGATCAAAGGATAATGCTAATGAATGAATTAGTTATTATTGTTTATAAGGTATCGACATATTCTGCAGCACTTTACAGAGAATATATACTTTTGTCACTAACTGTGCCTCAAAAGGGCTCACAATATAATCCCTACCATAGTCATATGTGCGTATCGTATAGTGAATGTATCATAGTCTATGGCCAATTTTAGGGGGAAGCCAATTGACTTATATGTATGTTTTTGGGATGTAGGAGGAAACCGGAGTACCTGAAAAAAACCCATGCAGACACAGGGAGAACATTTAAACTCCTTGCAGATGTTGACCTGGCTGGGATTCAAACCAGAGACCCAGCACTTCAAGACAATTGTGCTAACCACTACACCACCATGCTACCCACTACGCCACCGTGCTGTCTCTTTTAGTGCAGGGTATTGAAATAGTTAGTTCTTCAGCAAAATCTTGTAATGTGCCCTTTCTCTATTCTCTGCATCCCTCTCCACTCCTAACACTTACCTCCCCGCTCTCTTCTCCTAACACTAACTTCCCCACCTCCACTCCTAACACTATTCCCCCATAACACTAACCTTCCCGCTCTCCTCTCCTAACACTAACTTCCCCACCTCCACTCCTAACACTATCCCCCCCCCCCCATAACACTAACCTCCTCGCTCTCCTCTCCTAACACTAACTTCCCCACCTCCACTCCTAACACGACCCCCCCCCCATAACACTAACCTCCCCGCTCTCCTCTCCTAACACTAACTTCCCCACCTCCACTCCTAACACTACCCCCCCCCCATAACACTAACCTCCCCGCTCTCCTCTCCTAACACTAACTTCCCCACCTCCACTCCTAACACTACCCCCCCCCCCCCTGCCATAACACTAACCTCCCGTCTCTCCTCTCCTAACACTAATTCCCTCTCTACTCTCCAAGCACTAATCTCCCCTCTCTCCTCTCCTAACACTAACTGCCCCTCTCCTCTTCAAACACTGACCACCCCCTCTCCTGACACTAACCTTTCCCCTCTCAACTCTTATCATTATACAACCCCCTCTCCACGCCTAACACTTATCTTCCTACTTCCCCCTCTCCACTCCTATCTGTAGCTTCCTACTTTACACACCTAACTCTAACCTGGTACAATGCCCAGCTCAATTCCGAATGGAGTGGTGACCCTGCTGCTTCCTCTACTGCTCCAGCTGCTCAGGAGCCAAATTTAAGATCGGTTATAAGATAACGGAGAGCCCGACTATCTCTCAGCCAAGCACCGATATTACACTCAGGTCCATAAATATTGGGACATCGACACAATTCTAACATTTTTGACTCTATACAAAACCACAATGGATTTGAGATGAAATTAACACAAGTGCTTTAACTGTAGACTGTCAGCTTTAATTTGAGGGTATGTACATCCAAATCGGGTGAACAGTGTAGGAATTACAACAGTTTGCATATGTGCCTCCGACTTGTTAAGGGAGCAAAAGTAATGGGTTAATTGGCTTCTCAGGTGTTCCATGACCGGGTGTGTGTGTTATTCCCTCATTATCACAATTACAATGAGCAGATAAAAGGTCCAGAGTTAATTTCAAGTGTGCTATTTGCATTTGGAATCTGTTGCTGTCAATTCTCAAGATGATATCCAAAGAGCTGACAATATCAGTGAAGCAAGCCATCATTAGGCTGAAAAACAAACAAAAGCAAAACAAACCCCTAAAAAAGATAGCAAAAACATTAGGCATGGCCAAAACAACTGTTTGGAATATTCTTAAAAAGAAGGAACCCACCAGTGAACTCAGCAACACCAAAAGAATCGGAAGACCCGGAAAACAACTGTGGTGATGACCAAATCATTCTTTCCCTGGTGAAGAAAACACCCTTCAGAATAGTTGGCCAGATCAAGAACACTCTCCAGGAGGCAGGTGTATGTGTGTCAACATCAACAATTAAGAGAGGAGTTCACCAGAGTGAATACAAAGGGTTCACCACACAATGTAAACCATTGTTGAGCTTCAAAAACAGGAAGGCCAGATTAGAGTTTGCCAAACAACATCTAAAAAAGCCTTCACTGTTCTGGGACAACATCCTATGGATAGATGAGACCAAGATAAACTTGTACCAGAGTGATGGGAAGAGAAGAGTATGGAGAACGAAAGGAACTGCTCATGATCCTAAACACACCACCTCATCAGTGAAGCATGGTTGTGGTAGTATCATGGAGTGGGCATGTATGGCTGCCAATAAAACTGTTTCCCTTGTATTTATTAATGATGTGCTGAGAAAAGCAGTAATATGAATTCAGAAGTGTTTTGAGCAATATAATTTGCTCATATTCAGCCAAATGCTTCAGAACTCTTTGGAAGGTGCTTACTGAAAAAAGCAACCAAAGAGTTTTTGAAGGGAAAGAAGTGGAACGGCCAAGTCAATCACCTGACCTGCATTCCACTTGCTGAAGACAAACTGAAGGGAAAATGCCCCAATAACAAGCAGGAACTGAGGACAGTTGCAGTAGAGGCCTGGCAGAGCATCACCAGGGATAAAACGCAGCGTCTGGTGATGTCTATGCCTTCCAGACTTCAGGCTGTAATTGACTGCAAAAGATTTGCAACTATGTATTAAAAAGTGAAAGTTTGATTTATGATTATTATTCTGTCCCATTACTTTTGCTCCCTTAACAAGTGGGAGGCTCATATGCAAACAGTTGTAATTCCTACACCGTTCACCTGATTTGTAAATACCCTCAAATTAAAGCTGACCGTCTGCAGTTAAAGCACATCAAGTTCCTTTTCATTTCAAATTCATTGTGGTTGTGTATAGAGCCAAAAATGTTAGATTTGTGTCGATGTCCCAATATTTATGGACCTGACTGTATGGGACATATTTCAGGTCCCTGACTCCATGCAGTCGCAAAGTTATATTGCGATCTATGGGTGGCCAAGACGCGATGGGTTCCCCATGCGTCAAAGAAGCCAGCTTTAAATGCTAGTGTTAGGGTTAGGCATGAGAGGCTAGAGGTAATAAAGGGAAGTAGAAAGATGCCATTAAAGAACAACAGTAGCGAAAATTACATAATTAATAACATTGCTTATTTTTTACAAAATTATTTTCTAAATTATTTAGTCATTGTTTGCCCCTTGTAAAATCTTTCCTCTCCTTGATTTACATTCTGAAATGTATCACTGGTGGTGACATCATTAGTTCTGCCAGGTGATCTGTGTTCATTACTTAGAGTTCTATGCACACAGGGAGATTTAGGCTAGCTTGGCAGTTGGAAACGGCCATTATTTCCCACATTTCACAGACAGGAAACTGTCAGGACCATGGTCCTGACATCACACTGGGGGAGGGACCTCAAAACAATATCAACCACACAGACCCCCCCTATAATTTATTCGAGAAAAGGTAAAGATTTCTCATAGGAAAAGGGGTATCGGCAACTAATTGGGATGAAGTTCAATCCTTAGTTAAAATTCCTTTTTTTAACAAATTATCAGAGGTGACCAATAACAAAATCATTTTAGTTGTTTATTTTTTACCTTTGTATCGTACACCTAGATTACACAGGGCTGAGATATAAGACCCAGCACTCTAGGATCCAATTAGCTACGCCTGAAATTCATCCTAAAATTATTTCCTTCATGAATGGAAGCACATGGTGTGCGTTGCAACCTTCCAAAAAAATCAGAGGTTAAAAAGAAAATATTTTGGTTCCAGAAGGCCGTGCCTGCTGTTAGACCTGCCAGTAACGGCGCACATCGCGGCGGGGGAGGCTGCTTTATTAAGGTGATAAAGCTTAATTGTGATCCAACTCATTTGCAAAACATGTCATTTAAACTCCGGCATGGGGCTCGGCAAACTACGCCGAAAAGCCGTCCTGGCGTCATTTGTTAATAAGAATGTAATTAAATATTTAGAATTATCTTGTTGCAATTAGATCTTCACATGACAAATACATTTTATTGTATAAATGGCTAAATCTTAATTAGGAGCCTCGATATTATTTCGCTGTAATTGACTTGCCACTGTTCCCTCTGATGCAAATCAAATTCTTTTTTAAGGACCTTTGCAGAAGAAATGACAGCGTATTTTGTCACTTAACGAAATTACTTTATATTTCACGGCTTTAATTGTTTTAAGGATCAACAGAAAGATCAGCCCGGTTTTCACAGCCTATCCAGATTACAGTACAATCAAGATAAAACACTGCGCTGGCTACAAATTGTTGGGTGAGAAATAATGTGGAGCGCTTCCAAACACCAATACAATTTACACAAAAAACACACGGGAAAAGTGCTAAGTGTAGGTATTCCAGGGATAAGAGTGGAATATGCAAAGTCTCTCAAAGTCTACTACCGTACATGATCCACTCAGCTCCCACGGATCAGGTAGCCTTATTTATTTTTTTTAGCCTACCTTGGGCTCTCTGTAAGGTGCAGCATGGGAGTTCTCCTTCAGGCATGATTGGGGGAAATCAATATCTAGATTCAATGTAATGTTTTTCAACATAATTTGATGTATGTCTCGGCCACCCAACAGTCTGAAGTATGTTGACCGGGCCCTTGACCGATAAAGTTTGAGGACCCCTGGTCTGTAACATTAAGCCAGCAGCGCTTAGAGGCCCCTGATGAGTTATATACCACCATGATCTCATCCCGCACCCCCATATTGGTTCCTTAAGAGGTGAGACTTGGGGGCCAACACAGCTGGCTCTAGGGTCATGGGGTCTGTTCACCTATATGGAAACACCAGTCCTTGGTCAGCAGCAGTACACTTTCAGTCTTGTGTGTAATAAACTGGTTTAAAGTGTACCTGTAACTATATAAAGTACCCTTTTGGGGTACTCACCTCGGAAGGGTGAAGACTCTGGATCCTAAAGAGTCCTCCTCCATTCCTCCGTTCCAGCGCTGCGTCCCCCGACTTTTTGCCTTTCAGCGCCTTGCCCAGGTGGAGTAGCTCTGTCCCGTTCGACTTTCTTTGGAAAAAGCTGGGCTGGATCAGGTCCACGCTACTACACTGACTCACCAGAGCCCCTGAACTCTTGCACAGAGTTTAGATAATTCCCCCTCATCTGTGACTAAGCACAAGTTGTAATTTGATCCCTCAGCTGTCAGCTGACTGCCAAGGCAGAGAGCTCATTTGTAAACACAGGCTGTTAAAGCGGTATTGTCACCATAAAAATCAAATTTCAAAGGAAGGTAGGATAGAAAGGTGCTGGCACTGCAGCTAGGGGTTCAGGGAGGGTTGCAGGGGTGCAGACCAGGTATCCGGTGCGATGCAGATAGACCAGCGTGCTCAGGCTCAGATAAACATCATATGCAGGCAGAAAAAAGCATGAGAAATGCCGGCACTGCTGTAAACTGCTTGTTTATTCAAAACACATGGTGCAACATCGTGGATTCAAATGTATGCATATTGAGACGTAACATACCGGTTTGCTGGTAAAGCTGTGCGGAGGGTGCTGGGGGATAAGAGCCTTACGGCCGTTTCGCGCAGATGCGCTTCTACGGAGGCTGCTCATACATTTGAATCCACAATGTTGCACCATGTGTTTTGAATAAACAAGCAAAATCAAATTTCAACAGCAACTGGTTTGAGTGTTTTAAGTGATAAAGATACTAATCCTACATTCAAAACTTGCAAACCGTTTTCTGCTGTTATGGTTTGTAGTTATCACATACTTTAGGAGCACAGGCCCTAATGCCAAACAGTGCCAACGAGTTGAATGCTGGGAGTTCTTTTTATCTATAATATATTCCTCCCCTTCCATTTATTTCCCTGCCTGGCTGCTTATCAGAAACACCCTCTGATTACTTGTGTTTACCATCAAGGCTGAGGTGACTCAATGATATTTTTGTGTAAATAAAAAAAAAGACAGTGCAGTTGTTAGTATACACCTCAGTGGGAGTGCCTGAACACTCTGGGAGGAGGGCAGCTAATGAATACACAATGAGCAAGAGAAGGGAGGGGGGAAAACAAGAGAGGATATGATGTCAGTATTAGCTTGGCAAGATGGCCACTGCCTAGAATAGGATTTTCTGCTTTTCCTTTATAAAATTCACAGGAATCATTACGTGGATAGCACGATACATCTGTTATGTAAGTAGAAGTAGTATTTATCTACTTATATATGTGTTTTTTATTTCTAGGTTAGCATGGGTGTCGCTTGTTCTTTAACAATATGTTTCCATGAAGGCAGGGAGTGGCAAACTGCAGATTTATTGCAGGATTTGAATCAGCTGTAACAAAGAAATGTTTTTCTTTAAAGAGACTCTGAAATCTCCCTAAAATGAGGTTTTTATTTTAAAAACCTCATTACCATAATAGTCCCTCTTAAAACGCCGCATCCCCGCGGCTGAAAACCCCCGCGATCACCCCAAACTCACAGGGGTGCACGGCGGGCTCCTTCTGCATAGAGGCAGCGCAGCTCTGCCTCTATGTGCGTCAATCAGCGTGGCTCGCCTCCTCTCCCCGCCCCTCTCAGTCTTCCTTCATTTAGAGGGGCAACGGAGAGGCGGAGATACGCGCTGATTGACGCGCATAAAGGCGGCAGCAAAATCCACGGCCAAGAATTTTTTAATTCTTTCTTTGTTTCACCCTTTTGTCTTTACTATTCTCCCCTTTTCCCATATATTTCCCTCTTTGTTTTTTCCTTTTTTTCCTCTTCCCTTACTGTATTGTGCTATGTGCGCTCTGGGTTTCCAGTGTGTGGGCAGTTACTTTCACCTATGCGCAGACAGATGGGGCTTGCCTACAAGGTGACGCATGTGCCCAGTGGCTCGCCCCTCCCTTTGTTGTCTGCGCATGTCTGACTGGATCCCTGAGTGGCGCATTGGGCGTGCGCGACCTTGTGGATTTTCGGCGGACCCGGGCTTTCTGGAATGCCTTTTATGCCGTGGGGAACGCTTGCTATTATACAGGCAATAATTGCTCAGTCTGGGGTCCTGAGGAGCCGGATTACCGAAACCGGTCGACACTTAGTCCACTACAGCCAACAGCCGTTCAGCCGGATGTTCTCTCCCCACCAGTGACCATTTGAACTACCTATTCCATTGATGTTTGATGGACTTTCCCATGTGGCACATGGACTCACACACGATGATTCCTCTTCAGGAGCGGTAGCTATAACATGAGCCATTGCATCTTGCTGGATCTTTACTTTCAATCATGGGTCACATGTACAACAGTGAATTGCTTGTTGGAGGATTATAGGGACTTAGATGTTGCGAATGGACATCTACAGTTCATACTGTCTGATATCTGGTTACTACTGGCAGCAGGACTTACTCTGGTCTGCATCAGAATCAGCTAATATTTGGATCCTTATATGCACAAGTTTATACCACGACAAGCTTACAAGTGAACTGCTATGCTTATGTTGTTTGCATACTGAAAAGTTACCGACATTGAGCTATGTTCCTTTCTATTTATATCCATCAAGGAATACAATTTGATACTGCATCACTGGCTTACAACCTGTTGAGATTGTACAGGATATACCTTACCTCATGCAGAGAGGACTTCATTATATCCATGACAACAACAATACAAAGGGATAAACTGACTCTTGGGTACATGTAGAAAAAACTTTAATATAATATCTAACCAACTACAAAACATATAAATATAGTACAATACATATAACACTCAGATCTAACAATGAATTAAAAAGCCACTTTAGGCCCAATGAGCTCATTCAGAGGCTGCACAGCATATGGGTATATCCCCCGGTTTGTGTCTGGAACTGATATGTACTAAAGGACTGACATCAAGGGCTTGATTCACAAAGCGGTGCTAACCTACTTAGCACGTCTAAAGTCTTTAGGCGCGCTAACCAGGGTGCTAAGTATGTTAGCACCGGTTTTCTCAAATGAGAAATCCGGTGCTAACCTACTTAGCACCCTGGTTAGCACGTCTAAAGACTTTAGACGTGCTAAGTAGGTTAGCACCGCTTTGTGAATCAAGCCCCAAGTGTCTCACAGGCTACATCGCCAGATTGTTGCCATACACAATTCTCATAGCCTTGTGAACTACTCCATACATCCAGCTCTTATAGCTTTGTGAACTTTTACTATTTACCAGGGCCGGCCTTAGGTTTTCCAGCGCCCTGAGCGAAACCTAATTTTGGTGCCCCTAATTCATCCTTTTCACGTGTGCACGCACACACACACTGAAGATGGGCCGAACCTCTGATTTTAGGTTCGCGAACCTACCGCAAAAAATCGGTTTGCGCGAACTTTCGTGAACCGCAATAGACTTCATTTGAGAGGCGAACTTGGAAATTTTGAAAAAATTATGCTGGCTAGAAAAATGATGGAAAAGATGTTTCAAGCGGTCTAATACCTGGACGGAGACATGGTTGAGTGGGATACACGTCAAAAGTCTCAATAAAAAAAACCTAGATTTGATGCAAACCACTGTTTTAAAGTCAGAAATCACATTGAATGCAGGGATGAGCAGAAACTACGCCAGTGCGAATTTACGCATCGTAGTTTGCATCTACGCATCGTAGTTTGTAGGTGAAGTTGCAGAACTACGCTTACGAATTTACGCGTAGCGAAGTACCGCTACGCGTAGCTTACTATGCGTAGTTAGCATGTGTATTGCGTAGTGAACTACGTATGCATTACTCGCGTCTATTTTTCCGCGTACGATTGTATGCTTACAAATTTACGCATTGGAAAGGGGAATGAACGCATAGAAGAGTTTCCGGGATAAGCATCTAAAGAGGAATTAATGCGTAAAATTTTCTGCATACAGGCATAAGCATCCGCATACACTACGCTTCGCACTACGCGTAATTGCGTATTTTAACGCGTATTCTACAAAATGCATACGAAGCGAATATTTTATTTCGAAGCCGTAGTTTGGTGAATCGTAATTGCGTAAAACTACGCGAAGTTCCAGCGTAGCGAAGTTGGCTGACTACGACCATCCCTGATTGAATGTTGAATTGCAGGCCTAAACTGCTTTACATCATCTTGCATGTGTATACATCTATCAGGAAGTGTAATTCCTCCTCCGTCCTTTGTCTTCCAGGAATTTGTAGGATGTCAAAAGCACAATCATATACATTGGTCAGGAATCGAACCCAGGGCAACTGTTTGGAGGGAAGCTATGCTCACCACTATACCACCAACACTACAGGCTGAAGCCAGCCTAGCTGGCCTGGGAAGGATGAAAAGCTAGGTGGCCATGCAACCATTCCTGCTAACCTAGAGCTTACTTGTGTCTTACAACACATTGGCTTAAGACTTTACCAAATCCAATGCTCTAATATGGGGAAGCTTCTCTGTTTGCTGTTTGTTTTTTTAAGTGTGGTATTACAGTTCACTCATCTCTTCAACTACAAGAAAGGCCCAGGAGTAGTCTTAGCTAATGTAACAACTATGTTACGGCAGGGCCCTTATTACACTTTCTCTTACAGGGCTATGGAAACCGTATTTCCCATGCGATAAAGCGAGGTGCAAAAATGAAATCATGCCTAGCAGAGGATGGTTTCTATCCATCAACCTCTGGGTTATGGGCCCAGCACACTTCTGCTGCGCCACTCTGCAGTCTGCTTACAGCTGTATACAATCTTCAAGTTTAAGAAGGGTACATTAGTTGAAATGGTTACACTACAATCTATGGTACAGCAAGGCACTAATGACACTTTCTCTTAAAGAGACTCTGTAACAAATTTTTCAGCCTTAGTTCTTCTATCCTATAAGTTCCTATGCCTGTTCTAATGTGCTCTGGCTTACTGCAGCCTTTCCTAATTGCACTGTCTCTGTAATAAATCTTATATCCTTTCCTCTGTCGTGTCTGTCGGGCTAAGGCTTGAATGTGTGGAACGTGCAGGGCTGCTTGTGATTGGATAGAAGCGATACACACCCTCTGCAGGCCCCCTGCACACTCTGTATGACTCACACACTCTGTTTATGTGAGCCTGTCACAAGCTGGTTAGTTTGTTTGTAAACACTGCCTAAAACTGATAATTACAAGCCAGGATTGCAGCAGAGAGTGGCAGAAACAGCACAGAGGGGCACAGGAGAAAATAAGGAATAGAATGGTATGCTTTTTAGTGTAAGAATATTAGAGTACAGATTCTCTTTAAGGGGCTATGGCCCACTTGAGCCATAGGGAAACATGGACATTACCTAGCACATTCAGTTGTAACTGACAGCTACTGATATATAGCTGACAGCAACTGGTATATTTCAGTACCGACAAAATATTGTCAGAACTGGAAGGGATCACTATAAGAAGAAAATGGTGAGCTTCTAAGAGGAACTGACAGTGAGGTTAATAGGTAATATTAATTTGCAGCTATGTCATGTGTTTATTTTAAATAATTTTACTCACTTCAGGTTCCCTTTAAGTATAGAAAAGTGGAAAATCGCTCTGAAAAGCGCTAGATCAGAATGATTTTCCAAGCGTTTTTTTTTTTTACAGAAGCTGTTCAGTTACAGCTGTACTGTAACAAAAAATAACAAACACTACACCAAAACGCTCTAAAAATCACTAGGCATGATTAGAAAATCGCTAGGCACATGCCTAGAATGGCGTAGGAAAATCACTTCAAAAACTAGTGCTAAGCGTATGCGATTACGCTAGCGTTTGCGATTACGCTAGCGCTTTTTGGTGTGCACTGGCCCTTACTGTGGAATGTTATCTAGGTGAAACTTTTTTTTCTGGTTCTCAATAAAGCTTATTGTAGATAATATCATCAACAGTCAGTCTTTTGATGTTATTTATCCTACATGAATGTCCTTTCTATATAATTATTTTAATTGACTCCCTCCCCCCCCCACCACTATCATAGTTGTGAGAAAATATGTTTCTTCTCTTCTTTTTTTTTTCTTTTAGTTTACTGATTTATTTCATTTATTTGGCAATAAAATTGATGACAATGATCAAACATTTACGATGAGCAAACAGGGATAAAGGGAACATCTGTAACCTCTTTTAAAACACTTTTATAAATATAGGTAGAAAAAAAATGGTGATATTTTTTCCCACAATAAAAAATGAGCCAATCATCTTGATAAATAAGCCCCCATAAGTTTAATGTGAGCCATGAAAATCTTTCATTCAAAATGGAGCCACATTAAAATCTTTCCTGCAGCGATTAAAAAATGCAATTACAGGGCTAATGTTGTAATTTTTCTGAAAGTAAAATAATAAAAAGAAAAAAAGTCACCCGATCTCATAAAAATGATTCCCAGGGAACTCATTAGTGGGAATCATTAAGTCACACAGTGGAAAGTAATGTTCCGGCGTCAGCGGTGATTGAGAATATGACACAGAGTGATGATCCTAATGTACAGTACATGGATTAAGGGGGTCCAAACATGATGGGCACAGGAGATGCATTGATGACAGACAGACCCTTATTCAATACATTTTTTTTTCTCCTAAGTTTCCTCCTAGGGGATATTTTCACAACTTACCGAAAAAATGCCTTTTAAGCCACCAGTCAGGGGCGGATCTAGATGGTGAAGCAAGTGAACTGTGGTCCGGTGTTATAGCGATGAGCAAAATTCGTTTCGCCGAATTTTTACTGAATTTTCACCTAATTTTGTTTCAACAAGCGAATTTTCGATCAAATTTTTTCATGTTAATTTTCGCCTAATGCCCGTCATTTTCGCGTTACCTGCGTATTATTGTGGACATTTTTCCGCAAAAGGGCATTAGCGTCTGCATACAGAGAAGTTTCTTGCAGATTATTGCGGACATTTTTCCTCATAAGGGCATAAGCGTCCGCATACGAAATTTCTTGCAGATTATTGCGTCCGCATAGAATGAATTTCCATGTGGATTTTTGCGGACATTTTTCCACATAAGGGCATAAGTCTCCGCATACAATGAATTGCCATGCGGATTATTGCAGACATTTTTCCGCATAAGCGTCTGCATACAATTTTCGATGCTGGTCGAAAATGCGAAAACTTTTTCTCGAAAATTCGCCGAATTCGAAAACTGGATTTTCGATGCGAAAATGATTTAGGCGAAAATTCGCCTGCAACACTGCGGTGTTAGTTGAGGAGCTGAAACGCAGACATCAAACCAACAAGCGTTGATTCCGGGGATACCTTTAATGACTAACTGTACATGGTTTATTGCAAGTTTCGAAACTTTAAAGTGGATCCGAGATAGACTTTTACTCATTGCATAAATGTGTTCCTTTCATCTAGTTTATAGGGCATTCCTCAAGCCAAACACTTTTTTTGTTTTGTTTTAATACTTTAATTCCCTATAAACTAAACAAGCCTCGCCCACAGTTCCTTTTGTGCCTTGGCACTGTAGCAAGGGCTTATGGGAGCTCAGTCTGGGCAGGAGGGGGAGGTGTTACTAGCCAGAGATTTCAGAGGCAGAGGGGAGGAGGAGAGGGGAGTGAATTTACACACAGGCAAGCTGATAGCATCTCCAGCCCTCAGCTTGTGACTGACAATGTGACAAACAGAACATGGCTGCCCTCATTGTATCACAGGAATAAATAATCATAAACTTTTGAAGCTGTTTGCAGCTAGATATGCTGTGTAAACTATCTACACTTTAGATAAGATATATAGACAAAGTTACTTATTATAGTTAGTTTTTCATCTCAGATCCGCTTTCAGGGCTTATTCACAGTGGGGACGTTGCGTTGTAATGCGACATTAAAGTCACAACGCAGCATTTAAACGCAATGCAAAAAAGGGAGGTAACGTACATTAATGCTGCGTTACCATGGCATACAGTAGATGCAGTGGAGCATACAGGCAATGAAAAGTATGCCTCTCTGTAACATCTGCATTTAGAGGTAACGCACTGCAAGCATTGAGTTACCATAACACATTTACAATGCAACGTTAACATAGCACTGTGAATGTCGCATAGGCTTAACATTACAGTGCGTTAACGAGGCTAAAGCAAGCTAAAGGAAGCCACAGGTAAGTATAAATGTTTAATTAAATTTCATCTCAGATACACTTTAATGGTCACCTGAAGTCAGAGGGATATGGAGGCTGCCATATTTTTGTTTTTTAAGCAATGCGAATTGCCTGGTTATTCTGCTGATCCTCTGCTTCTACTACTTGAACCACTTCCTGCAAAATGTAAGTTTTTAAAGATCTGTATTTCAGGGCAGGAGACTGAGATGCACCCGTAGGTGCCGCAGGGAACGCGTACGTACAAGCGCGCACATGTAAGCTGCCACTTTCCACTGCCTATGACTGGTCAGGTAGCGGTTAAGCCAGGCATGGGCAAACTCGGCCCTCCAGCTGTTACGGAACTACAAGTCCCACAATGCATTTGCCTTTATGAGTCATGACTGTGGCTGTCAGACTCCTGCAATGCATTGTGGGACTTGTAATTCCTTAACAGCTGGAGGGCCAAATTTGCCCATGCCTGGGTTAAGCCATAGACCCTGAACAAGCATGCAGCAGATCAGGTGTTTCTGACATTATTGTCAGATCTGACAAGATAAGTTGCATGCTTGTTTCTGGTGTGATTCAGACACTACTGCAGCCAATGCCAAAAAGATTAGCAGGGCTGCCGGGCAACCACTTTTGTTTAACCTCCTTGCCGGCTATCCTGAGCTCAGCTCGGGGTAACCTGCGTAGGAGGATTTCTCAGGCCCCGCTGGCCGGATTTTATTTACTTTTTTTTATTGCACGCAGCTAGCACTTTGCTAGCTGCGTGCATAATCCGATTTGCCGCTACCCGCCGCGCCACCCCCTCCAGACCCCTTGCGCAGCCTGGCCAATCAGTGCCAGGCAGCGCTGAGGGGTGGATCGGGATTCCCTCTGACGTTCCGACATCCATGACGTCGGTGACGTCATCCTGCCCCGTCGCCATAGCGACCGGGGAAGCCAAGCAGGAAATCCCGTTCTGTATGGGATTTCCTGCTTACTCTGATCGCCGGAGGCGATCGGAGTGGGTGGGGGGATGCCGCTGCTCAGCGGCTAAGGCTTGCTACATGATTTAAAAAATAAAAAAAAAGTGCTGTGCTGCCCCCTTGCAGCGGGAATTGGACCGGCAAGGGGGTTAACAGGACATAAATATGGCAGCCTCCATATACCTCTCACTTCAAGTTCCGTTTAAGTCAGAAAAATCTGCTCTGTGTGCTTGTTCAGGGTTTTTAGCTAAAAGGATTAGAGGCAGAAGATCAGAAAGACAGCTAGTCAATATACATTGTTTAGTAGGAAATAAATATGGCAGCCTCCATATCCCTCTCACTCAAGGTCGCCTTTAATAAAAGCAGGGATTTATGCATTGATCATAAATTTTTCCTCTTTTTTTGAACTTTATTTGCCAGTTATTTATTCATATATACTTCTCCTAAGTTCTCTCCCAGGTGACATTTTCACACCTTATCAATAAAATGCATTTTAAACCACCAGCAAGCAAGAACATTCTCAAAATAATTATTTCACCGACTCTTTGGTAAGTTTTCAATTCCAAAGTGCTGAAAAGTTACATTAAATAGAAGCTGAAAAATGATCTTCTAAGGCCCATACACACGTCGGATTTTTGCGAATGACTCGTCGTTTGAACGTTCCGTCGTTCGCATGTAAAATCCGGCGTGTGTAGAGACTATCGTTCGGGTGATAAGACTGGTTTTCAGCGATCCGCCCAGCGGATCGCTGAAAACCAGTCCTATCACCCGAACGATAGTCTGTACACACGCCGGATTTGATGTGCGAACGACGGAACGTTCAAACGACGGGTCGTTCGCAAAAATCCGACGTGTGTATGGGCCTCTAGGAGAGAAAATTCATTGGATTGGCCCTAGTCTGTTTGTCTAGGAAATTAGCTCTCCATGGGATAGAGTTGCTAAACAGATCACTTCACTAACGTAGCCGCTATTATGTTAATTAACACAGTAGTGGCCTCACTAGTGAAGTATCAAGGTCACAATACTTCACAGCACCCGTCACTTAAAGGAGCAGGTAACTAAGGAAGGCGCGCTATGCAGCATGATCGTGTGTAGCATGCATACCACTTCTAAGTTTGCAACTCGCGCTGCTGCAACAGCACTGTTTAGTGAACATGGATAACATGAACATTGCTATGGTAACACCTTTTAAGTAAGTAACGTACCGCGTTACCATAGCAATGTTCATAATACTCATGTACCGAGCGGTACTCTGCTGGCATTAATACCGGTAATATTGTTGGGTGCTGTCGGCGGTCTCCAGTATTACCGGCGGTACATGCCTCCTCATTTTATGTACATACTGTAACTTGTGGGGAGGCAGCCAATCTTTGTTGAAGGGCCTGGCAGATTCTAGTTATGTCTCTGCCCTTTTGATCCGTACACACGCTTGCCCTCCGTTATTATAAAAAGCGTGGTGCCCAAAAGAACGACCTTGGAGCATGTTTGAATTCAGCAAAAGCACAATGGCGGTCCACCAATCAATCGTTAGCAGAAGCACAAAAAGGAAGATCTGGAAGTGCGTTCTTGGCTACAGCGTATGTAGTTTGAATGTAGCTATCATCATTCAATATGTACATCTGCCAAGAATTATTGTTCAAATTGATCCGCCAGGACAAATAGGTCTACATGGATGATAAGACCAGGGCTGGATTTGTACTCTTTACTGCCCTAGGCCACTGTCACCAACCTCCCCCCTTAAGTATAGGTAGTGAGATGACCTCTCCCCCCTTCCCTCTTGTATAGGTAGCCTGATGACCCCCCCCAGTATAGGTAGCCAGAGGACTCCGCTCCCTTTCCCTCCAGTATATGTAGCCAGATGACTCCTCCCCCCTTTCCCTGAGGTATAGGTAGCAAGATGACTCCCTTAATCGGTTGTCTCCAGTGCAGAAGTTTCCTCTTCCTTTCCGTCTCCAATGCTGCCCAAGTCCATACTCGTGGCCACAATGCAAACGTGCACAGAGAGCAAGGTGGCTGCTGCTCAGGCAGCTAGCAGCAGAGTACCACGGTCAGGCACTCACCAGATCTCCCTGCATTGCAGCATTTGCAAGCTTGCAAATGCTGCACCAGTTCAGCCTGCTGCTTTGGTGCCCTTCCTCCTGTGGTGCATTAGGCCATGGCCTAGGTTGGCCTTGGCCTAAATCCGGCCCTGGATAAGACAAGAATCACTGTCTTTTACAACTCCTAGCCACAGTGGTGTATCTACAGGTGTGCAGGTATGGCTCATGCCATGGGCACCATGCCTGCACCCAAGCAGGTGAATGAATAGTAAGGGATGACACTGGCACCAGGTCTGCAGCTGTTTGCTCTCATGGATGCCAGCTCCCTGACATTAGGGCTGCAGAATAAGGGTCGTTGAGCCCCTCACCGCCAACACTCTACCCACTTCGAAAAGCCTTGTCCCTTTTGACAAGACCTCACCTCTACTTGGGAGTATCCCCTTAAACACCAGGTGAACAGCTGGGCAGTCTCTGCATGAGTTTCCGCTCCCATACATGGCACAGAGCACCAGTCCAAGCATGAGCAGCAGCCAGGAGAGCAAGTGGGATTGTAAGTCTGGGCAGTATTGTGTACTGCAGATGCATCCTCTCCAGGTGAGTTTATGATGTGGGGTGGTTTCGGGCGAAGCATGTAAAAATAGCGCAGGACAAATGTCAGTAAAAAATGGCAGCACTATAGGTGTCAATAGTGAATCTAGCAATGCCACAGTTAGTGGCAAGTAACTGAAATGATGGTGCCTGATAAATAGAGGGAGGCATAATTCCAGTTCCTTGCAGCTAATCGCGGCTTTTGCTATTGCCCCCTATATCAGCAGGGCAGGGGGTAGTTGAGGGAGCTAAGGTTAGGCGGGGGGTGGGTTAAGATTAGGCAAGTGGTAGTTATGTTTAGGCAGCGGGTGTGGTTAAGGCATGGGGTGGAGTGTTTAGGGTTAGGCAGTGGGGGTGGAGTGGTTAAGGGTTAAGCACCAGATGGTTTCATAGGGTTAATCATAGGTATAGGGAGGGCTCAGTGTGAGAGTAGGTAGGGGGTTTATTATACATTGCGCAAAAGGTGGATCAGCGCAACACCAGGCCGCCTCCGAATGGCCTCCATCAGAGATGCGCTGAGCCCCCCCAGAAACTACAAACGCACCTTGAACCCAAACAGAAGCTCTGCATATACACCAAAAGCATGGCTGTTAAGTGGGAGCAGCTGACCAAAAACGAAATAAATTAGTACATAGCAAGGAAATGAACAGCGCTACTGGTTTATTATACATTACCAGCTCCTGGTGATTGCGTCTTCTCTACTTCCTGGTTAGTTTGCAGATGCCTTGCAGCCAGCCAATCACCATGCAGCTCCAGACACTGCATTTCTTCACACCACACGCATTGTTGGGTGCCGCCAGGTGATAGGTTGCATGGCAGGGCTACACTGAAGAGAAATGGAGAGGACCTGTCCCGCCTCAAACAAGGTAAATCAGGCAGCTCCGCTGGTGCGCTACTCTGCAAGATCAAGGTAGGCTGCTGTTATTCAGGGGTTGTGACTTTGGGGAGGGGGCAATTTCAGTGTTTGCCATGGGCGCTATTTGCCTAGATACATAACTGCTTGGCCGACCCATTTTTCGTTTTGAGCATTGGCGGTTGTACAGCACTTAAAGAGACTCTGTAACAAAATGTTCAGCCTTATTTCTTCTATCCTATACGTTCCTATACCTGTTCTAATGTGGTCTGTCTTACTGCAGCCTTTTCTAGTTGCACAGTCACTGTGTTATCTCTGTTATCTAATCTAATCTTCTTTCCTTTGTCAGCTTTTCAGCTCAGGCAAGAATGTGCTGCTCTGCTTGTGATAGGGAGAGGCTATACACAACCTCTCCACGCCCCCTGCAGGCTCTGTGTGGATCACAGACTGAGCTTTTCTGAGCCTATCACAAGCTTGTTAGCAGCCATGTCTTTTGTTCGTAAACACTGCCAAAACTGGCAATTACAAGCCAGGATTGCAGCAGGGAGTGTCAGAAACAGCACAGAGGGGCCCAGGAGAACATAATGAATAGAATGGTATGCTTTTTATTGTAAGAATTTTAGAGTACAGATTCTCTTTAAGTGTAACAAATATCCATCAGAATGACAATAATATGTTCCGCGATCCATCCTCTGTGAATTTCCAGTGCTTCTCAGCGCTGACATGCTGAACCGATGCTGCGATCGAGGCGCCTTTGTATCTATTTCTTTAATTGCAGCATTTGATTGGCTCACAGATGTGCGCTAGAAATGGGTGACTGAACTGCATCTGCTGTAGCTTTTTCCTTCTGGGCTGAAATCTATTCTTAATGATTTGCCGTGCGCCGCAGCCGGCCGCGCCCGGGTCACACTGTGAAAGGTGCTCCATCGCTTGTTCCGAGCATCTACGACTCGATATTTCACAGCCGCCAGCACTCCAAACAGTTTCTCATTATCTGCAACTTTCAGAATCATTACGGAGAGAAGGTCTGCGTGTATTTTTCACGCTCCGTTTCAGGGCTGTCCATCTGATTTGAAAGCGTCTGTCTGTCTCCCGTTGTTTGTGGGCTGCTTTGTGTCGCTTACAGATGAAAAGCTACAATTCTGATCCATGAAAGGCTTCTCAAACTCCGTTCCCCGACAGTCACTTCAAGACACTTTTTCTGTCCTTTTGCTGGAAACGCCAAATGTTGACAGCTGGAATTGGAGTAGTAGCAATACTCTTAATGCCTCTGCATTCTCGAATTATATAGCTAACATGTTTTTTTTCCCCTTATGTTTTAACGCATACATGCCGTTTAAAGGAACCACTATCACAAAAAATGTTAACATTTACCGTATTTTCAGCTGTATAAGACACACTTTTTCTCCCCCCAAAAATGGGAAGAAGTCCCTGCATGTTATATGCTGAATGCAGGGAATCCCCAACTTACGAACGCCCCCTCTCCTGATACGAACTGTCTACCCGCTGAAACATCAGAGACTCCCTGCATTGTTCCCCCTTGTGTCTCTGTCTCCCCCTGTGGGTCACACATCAGCCTGTGTTTGCATGCTCCCGAGTGCTGACTCCCAAGTTTCCATCTCCCTCACCACCTCTGTGAGCTGTCTGCTCAGTAGCATGAACCCGATCTGGCTCAGCTATTTCCGCTGGTGCCTGTGCAGGATGGTGCTAGTGCACAGGCAAGCTTTTTGGAGGTCTGGTGCTGGAATGGACTGATGTACGCAGAGGTGTAGCTAGAGTTTTCAGCACCCAGGACAAAGACAGTTTTTGCGCCCCCCTCTGGACAAAATGGGTGTAGCCACATACCAGAATGTGGTCATGGGTGGAGTCAATAGTTATTTAGATATATGTGCCCTCTTACACCATTCAGATAGCCGGGAACAATAATTTAATTGGTAATTTTTTTGAATATCCACCGTTATTTTAATCCCCAGGTATGTAAGGGCCTCCCCCTCCCACCTAAATGAGTAATTGGCTTTTATATTATCTACTTCTTTAGGTGCTATTTTAATTCCCATGGCCTGGCATTTATCCCAATTAATCCTCAAGTTTGATAATCTTCTTCCGCATCAGGCAGGGTAGGGATATATGCGGACCCCTCAAATAAAAAAGCAGATCATCTGCGAATGCCGCTACCCGATGTTCCCTCTGCCCAATTTTCACCCCATTGATATCAGGATTATTCCTGACAATATTCAAAAAAGGTTTGAGGACCAGAGCAAATATCATCGGTGACAATGGGCATCCTTGGCGTACTCCATTCTGTATGGTCAGTGGTTCCGATAGGGTCCCATTGACCTTAACTCTAGCTGTTACCCCTCTATACAGGGCAAGGATCCATGCCTCCATATTCCCTCCCAGACCAATATGTTGTAATACCTTTCTCATGAAACCCCAGTCGACCCTGTCAAATGCCTTCTCCGCATCTGTGGATAAAAGCATGACCGGGTCGACCGAGGCCCCAGCCCACTGCACCACATCTATCGTCCTTATAGTATTATCTCGGACCTCTCGCTCAGGAACAAATCCCACTTGATCTATATGAATAACACTACCCAACCATGGGGTCATCCAATTTGCCAATATTTTTGCATATACCTTTAAGTCAACATTGAGTAATGATATCGGCATGTAATTTGCACACATGGATGGATCCTTGCCCTGCTTATGAATCACGGCTATATGTGACTCCAGGGTTTCTCTTCCCCATCTATTTCTTTCCTCCTCCCCCTCAATCAATGAATTCAATGTTATGACCCAATGATTTTCCAGTTCTGATAAGTATTGTTTATAATACTCCAGTGTGAACCCATCGGGGCCAGGCGCCTTCCCAATGGCCATGCCCTTTATTGCAGTTCTTAATTCCCTTAAAGTTATCGGTGTTTCCATTGTATCTTTGTCTTCCTTTGATATTTTCCCCAAACCCGACTTTTTTAAATAGCTTATCATTTCTTCTTCTTTAATCTTTTCTGTTTTTAGATTATATAAAGTTTCATAAAACACTTTAAACACTTTTCTGCCTGTGCTTCGCTAGAGTGATGTTTCATCCCCATAGAGTCACATATGTACGGTATGTAATTTACTCTCTGTTTTTCCCTCAGGGCTCTTGCTAATGATTTACCCGCTTTGTCTCCATATTCATAATAATACCTCTTACATCTTTGAGCTACATACTGGGCCCTTCTAAACATCATAGACTTCAGTTTTTCTCTTTCAGCGGTCAGTTCCCCAAGAATTTCTCTAGACAAAGTATTTTTATGTCTAATCTCCAGATCGGCTATTCTCCACAAACATTCCTCCGTTTCCCTCTCTTTTTCTTTTTTAATTCTGCTCCCCTCTTGTATTAATATCCCCCTAATCACACACTTATGAGCTTCTCATATAGTAGTTGGAGATACTACTGAATTATTAAGCTCAAAGTACTCTTTTATTTATTTTGATATTCTCTTGGCCACATCTTCTCTACCTAAAAGGGAGACATTAAGTCGCCAATTATAGCTACTTTTGCCCTGGTTTTTACTTGCCACCCTCAGAAAAACAGGAGCATGGTCCGCTATTGTGGTTACCCCTATATCAGTGTGTATATCATCCGATATTAAACTATGTGATATCAAAAAAGAGTCTAAGCAGGAGTATGTACCTCTTGGGTTTGAATAAAAAGTATAATCTCTCTCCCTGGGATGTTGTATCCGCCAAATATCAACAAGTTGCGATTTTATTAGCCTCTGTTTTGCCTCGCAAATAGCCCCAAGAGAGAGAGTTGATCTACCCCTTGATGTATCTAAATTGGGGTTCAAGGCAAAATTAAAGTCGCCCGCTATGATCTTCGCCCCCTCTGAAAATTGTTCTAAAGTTTCCAGGGCCCCATCTAAGAAAGAGACCTGAGCACCCTTAATGGTGGCCACTAATGATCCAATCTTTTTCATCCAATCTTACCAAATCTATGTAGTATAAGGGTAAATTAAGTAAATATACTGAATGGATACTTCAGGCAGTTACCTTATATTACATAGAAATGGTAAGATTGGATGAAAAAGGTTGGATCATTAGTGGCCACCTTAAGAGAGATCTTCTTAAATGGAGAAAGCTTAATCTTACAATGTTGGGCCGAATTAACACACTAAAAATGAATGCTATGCCTAGGTTTCTATATGTATGCCAGACAGTACCATTCAGATAGCCAGATTTGCCCCCTTTAAAAAGCCAAATGTGTGCCCCTTTAGTTAGCCAGATGTGCCCCCTTTCACCCTGTTTAGAGAGCCAGATGTGCCCCCTTTAGATAGCCTTTAGATAGCCTTATTCTGCTGCTTTTAACACTTCTGCAGAGGGAGGGAGAGAAGCAGGGAAACTTCGTGCAGCAAGTGAGCCACCTCTCATGCACGTGGGGGTGCAGTGGCTGTGCTGAGCGCCCTCACAGTGCTGCACCTGGGGACATATGTTCCCCTTGCCCACCCATAGCTACGCCTCTGGATGTACGAGGACAGAGTAGGTCTTTTTAGGATCCAGAGGCTTCCCCCTCTCGAGGTAAGAATCTAAATTGTACCACTCAAACCTCACAGGTTTGCTTTCACCCTTTAGCAGCCATATATAGCAAAGCTATATGTGCACTGCAGGGCCGAGTTTTTTTTTCCTGCTGCTGGAGAAGTGAGCCTTCCTCAGCCTGGCAGGGTATGCGGAGCGGCACAGAGAGCTTTCATAGTTATCTGTTCTGGGTAGCTGGACTGGCTTCTCCTCCACTAGCGGTGCTACAATGCCGACATCCTCTTCGGAATTCTGATCACAAGATATGATCGGAAACCCAGGGGATGGTGCTGTGCCACCCGGTGGTGGAAGAGGGGTATTGTAAGAGTCTCTTTCATCACTCCTCTTCCACCACCGGGCAGCGCTGCAATGTTGACACCGTCCCCTGGGTTATGATCACATGCTATATCATGTGATCACAACTGCGAAGAGGATGTCGGGAGTGCAGCACCGCGAGTGGAGGAGAGCTGCGCCGCTCTGCATTAGGCAGCAAAACACATATGCCATTAGAAGACACCCGGGCACACATTATCTGTGTTGAGAGGCTGCTTATAGGTTAAAAATTGGGGCTTTTCCAGCCATAGGACATCAGAATCTGTTCCTCCTGCAACTACACTGCTGCCTTTGCTGCCAAGTCTCTGAAGGGAAAATAAACTTATGATAAAATGATTGGTATGTATAGCACGGCTAAGAAATAAAACATTAGGAGCAGAGACATAAGTCTAATATTGTTTCCAGTACAGGAAGAGTTAATAAACTTCAGTTGTTATCTATGCAAAAGAGCTTTACTGAACTCTGCAATTTTATAAAGTCGTGGACAACACTGTCTTTTGAAGCAATTATCTCAACTGTCACTCATTGTTTCTTAGTTTATGGCTTTTCTGCAGAGAAAAGCTCAAAGGATCACTAGCCTGCTCTGTGAAATCATTTAACCACTTCACCCCAAAGCGGTTTTTACCCTAACGGACAAGAGTGATTTTCACCTTTCAGTGCTCATCCCTTTCATTTGCCAATAGCTTAATCACTACTAATCACAATAAAATGATCAATATCTTGATTTTTTTCACCACCAATTAGACTTTTTGGGGTTGATATTTGTTTTCAGTAATTACTTTATTTTCTTTGCATTTTAAAGGGGAAAAACAAGGAAAAAATGAAAAAAATACACGATTTCTCCAATTTCATCCCCTATGGTTTTAATATAAACACTGCTACTGTACATAAAACCCACACATTTTATCTGCCTATTTGTCCTAGTTATCACAACATTTTAATTATGTCCCTAGTACAAAGTATGGTGACAATATATTATTTGGAAATAAAGGTGTATTTTTTCTATGTTTTTTTTTTTCCCTCACTTATTTCACGTGCACATGCACAGCAGAAGCAGCACTGTTTGCCTTATAAAAACGTCCTGCAGCCGTTAAGAGGCTCTGGCAGGACTTTTTATAGGTCTAGTTGTCATTAAGTGGTTAAAATGCTAAGTGTATTGTGGAAACTGCAATTATTAGAGAATGATGCAAGGTTATAAAAAAAAAAGCTATATACCTTAAAATAAAAATATAAACACTATTTTCTTTGCTGATAATGTTCGATTAATTATCCATATTACACAACCAATTCATTGGGCTTGATTCACAAAGCAGTGCTAACTGTTAGCACGCTTGTGAAAAGCCCCTCTAAAATCAACTCGCGCACAAAGTCCTGCACGCAAAACTTGCGCACAAAACATTAAGGTTGCACCCCATGCGATCTTAACCACTTAACATCTCAGTCGTTTTCAGCTTATGCATCCGAGCAATGTTCACCTCCCATTCATTAGCCTATAACTTTATCACTACTTATCACAATGAACTGATCTATATCTTGTTTTTTTTTGCCGCCACCAATTCGGCTTTCTTTAGGGGGTACATTTTGCTAAGAGCCACTTTACTGTAAATGCATTTTAACAGGAAGAATAAGAAAAAAAATGAAAAAATTCATTATTTGTCAGTTTTCGGCCATTATAGTTTTAAAATAATACATGCCTCCATAATTAAAACCCACGTATTGTTATTGCCCATTTGTCACGGTTATTTCACCATTTAAATTATGTCCCTATCACAATGTATCGCGACAATATTTTATTTGGAAATAAAAGAGCATTTTTTCCGTTTTGCATACATCACTATTTACAAGCTTATAAAAAAAAAATAGAGAGAAATATTTCATCTTTACATAGATATTTAAAAAGTTTAGACCCTTAGGTAAATATTTATGTTTTTTTTTTTTTTTATAGTAATGTTTTTTTTTGTTTTTTTTTATTAAACATTTTATGTGGGCATTTTTGGGAGGGTGGGATATAAAAGTGTTTAATTTGGGGAAATATTGGTGTATTGTAATGTTTTTGAGGATTTTCTTGTAGTTTTACTTTTTGGCCACAAGATGGCAATCTCGATTTTTTTTACATGACGTCACTCTAAGCGTACAATGTACGCTTAGAGAGACACAGCTTCAGAAAGAGCGAAGCTTCCGAGAGAAGCTGTCGCTTTTTCAGCGGGGGAGAGGAATCAATGATCGGGCTCCATAGCCCGATAAATTGATTCCGTGGCTACCGACTCCGCGGCCGGGAGTGCGCGTGCACGCGCGCGATCGGCCGCGGGAGCGCGCGGGAGCGCGCCTGTCCTCCTTGACGTTTTTATACGTCAAGGAGGACAAAGTGGTTAAAGGCGCATCGGATGTGCTGTTATCGTCGCATCGCAGTGCGATGTTTCACACACACCGTGCTGTGCGCGTGCAAAGTTTTGCACGCAAGACTTTGCGCGCGATCTTATTGTCAAAACAGTGCTTCTTCCAAGTGCCCAGGAGCACTCACAGTGGCTTTAATGCAGGAAAGTGTGCCTAGGTCCTCACCCCAGTACCAAGGGGTCACAACATAGAATCTCGCCAAAGGACCGGCACCACTCGATGTATTTAGAAGCTCTTTATAACTTTATTGGCATCAATATGATAGCAACGACAGACGCTGTTTCGGCCCCCATGGGCCTTTATCAAGTAGCACAGGATCATCGAGTGGTGCCGGTCGTTTGGCGAGATTCTGTGTCAAAACGGTGCTAACATAGTTAGCCTACTTAGCCTACTTATCACACCCAAATTCTTTAGGCGTGCTAACTAGGTTAGCACCGCTTTGTGAATCAAGCCCATTGTATCATGAGGATTTTTTTGCTTCAGTGTCACTTTAACGCCTTAGGTTTAGTTGCTTCAGGTCACATGATCATATTTTAGAAACAGCATTTTAAGCTGCGGAGACCTTGGCTGACACAGGCAGGTAACATTTACTTTCCCGGCTGCTGGCTCAGGTATCAGATGGAGTATTTAGCTTGGTGCTTTGACTCATACGCTCTACGGAGATCCTTAACTCTCCACAGAATTCTTATCTCCTACTTTGCGCTCCACAGACGGATTCATACATAAATTAATACAAGTCTGTAGCACAGAAATGTGAACTTGATGCTCTCAGTGTGATGAAGTAACAGCGTCTGCAGCGTGATGGAGATGCAGAAAGGTCATAAATATTATATTCCGACCAGTTAGCAGGATGCGGCATTTACCAGGCGGCTGAGACAGGAGCGCATTACATCTATTGACCCGCCTTCCCGGGGGAATTACATCCAGGGAGCGTACAATCCTTGCAGCCAGGGTAGAGATTACACCTGTGCTAGCAGGACTTTAAGGGGAATTCCGCTTCAGTAGCACAATGACACAGCATCTGCCACTGATCTACAATCCATGGTGTGACTTACTCTTATTTGATTAAAAAAATAAATAAATAAATAAGAAAATAATTAGATAGGGTACTTCTGGCACAGTGCACCGCATGCAGGGCCAGATTCACCATGAGGCACTGTAGGCACGTGCCTACAGGCGCCTGATGATGGAGAGGCGGCTCACTCCACTCCCCTAGCTCCTCCCTCCTTCCCTATGCAGAGTCCCGAGCAGAGCGTAAATGAGAGTTTAGTCAACTGGCTCTCAGAATTCAACTAACAAGATCTTCCTTCAGTCGGAGACACCTCTAGCTACTTAATACTGATAGTACTTCTGGCTACCTAATGCTAAGGGGCACCTGTAGCTATCTATGATGGGCAAGGGAAGTAAGGGAGGAATGACAGCTGGGACAGCCCAGCACGCTTGCGGTGAGGTTCAGTGAGGGTGTGTAGATTCATGAAGGGTGAAGTTTAGGGTGCCAGGACATCTGTGCCTATAGGCCCCTGGGATGTAAATCCAGGCCTGACTGCATGCCATATGAACTACCACATAGACTTTCATTGCACTAGTGTTAGGCTGAGGCAAAATGCAGCACTGCACCAGTGTGAAAAGCCCCTTAAGGCTTATTGGAATTTATGGAATCAGGCCCAGATTTACCTCACAGGAGTCTATAGGCACAGATGTCCTGGCACCCCAGACATCGGCCTCCATGAACCTACAAACACCCGGCAAACTGCACAGCAAGTGTGCTGCCTGCCCCAGCGGTCACTTCTCCCTTACTTCCCTTGCCCGTCATAGGTAGCTACAGGTGCCCCTTATTATTAGGTACCCAGAAGTACCCTCATGCAAGGTGCCCCTGACTAAGGCCTCATTCGCACTTAGTGTGCTTCTGTCTGCTTTTTTTTCAGCACATCAATGTTACAGATTGATACAGGTCGGGGCATTTGTAGGATCCTGGGAGATCCAGGGTAGAGAATCCATGGAGAATATGTGTGTGGCACGCATAGCGAAACAGTGGACGTGGCCATGCAACGGTAAAGTGGGCGTGGTCATGGGACAGAAGCAATAAACTATCCAGCCACAGCCTAAATAATCCTAACATTTGTATGGTACTTTTCTCCTGTTGGACTCAAAGCGCTCAAGAGCTGCAGCCACTAAGGTTGCGCTCATGGGGCCAACCTGCAGTGTTAGGGAGTCTTGCCCAAGGACTTCTTCCTGAATAGGTACTGATGCTAGCCAGGATTCGAAAGACAGTCAGTGACATGACATTATATTCTGTAAAGTGTTGCAGAAGATGTCAGTGCTATATATATACATAATAACAATATGGTAGGATATTAGACTATCAATATAGCAGGATTAGATTGTGAGCTCTTCTGTGGACAGTCAGTGACATGAGTATGTACTCTGTAAAGTGCTGCAGAGGATTTCAGTGCTATATAAATACATAATTATATTAATATAGTAGAACATTACACTATGACTATGGTAGGGATTAGATTGTGAGCTCCTCTGATGACAGTCAGTGACTTGACTATGTACTATGTAAAGTGCTGCAGAAGATGTCAGCGATACAGTATATAAATACATAATAATATGAAAAGACCTTAGACAATAACTATGGCAGAGATTAGACTGTGAGCTTCTCTGAGGACAGTCAGTGACATGACTCTGTACTCTGTAATGTGCTGCAGAAGATGTCAGTGCTATATAAATACATAATAATAATAATATAGTACTATAGTAGGATTAGATTGTGAGCTCTTCTGTGGACAGTCAGTGACATGACTATGTACTCTGTAAAGTGCTGCAGAAGATGTCAGTGCTATATAAATACATAATAATAATAATAATAATAATACAGTACTATAGTAGGATTAGATTGTGAGATCTTCTGTGGACAGTCAGTGACATGACTATGTACTCTGTAAAGTGCTGCAGAAGATGTCAGTGCTATATAAATACATAATAACAATATGGTAGGACATTAGACTATCAATATAGCAGGATTAGATTGTGAGCTCTTCTGTGGACAGTCAGTGACATGACTATGTACTTTGTAAAGTGCTGCAGGAGATGTCAGTTCTATGTAAATACATAATAATAATAATAATATGGTAGGATATTGGACTATCACTAGAAAGCGAAAAAAGGGAGAAGCAGAAAGGAGTGAGATGGCAGCACGGGTGTAACAAGAGTCCCCGCCGCCATTGCAAGTCCCAGGTGCTCCACAGTTACCATGGAGTGCAGCAGCGGAGCGCTATACATTACCTGCTCCCGGCTGCACGACAGGGCCTGTTAACTCCTCTTCGGTGTAGCTCATCGCCACAGCGTGAAACCAATCACCATGTGGCACACAATAGCCTGCATCAAGAGCTGCATGGTTATTGGCTGCACAGCATGGCGATGAGTAACACTAGAGAGGAGAGAAGAGGACCTGTCCTGCAGCCTGGAGTAGGTAATGTATAATGCACCGCTGCTACTCTGCCTAAATGGGGAAGGAAAGAAAACAGGGCCCACTTTAACTTTTTGCTGGGGGGCCCGGAGGACAGTAGTAAAAGATAGGGGGGGGGGGGGGAAAGAGTACAAGATGGGAGTTATAGGTACACAGAGAGTGGGGAGGGGGGGGGGGGATGTGTCATAAAACTGAGAGCATGTAAAGAACAAAAGATGGAAGAGGAGGACACAAGATGGAAGAGGGGGGTAGAAAAACAGAGGGGGTAAAAAGGGCACAAGTTCACAAGTTAAAAAAGGGCAGAGGAAAAGCACAAGGGATTGACAGCCTTACCACCAGCCTTCATACACACACACACAGGATGCACACAGGATCAGAACTACAGCAGTGTGCCTGTGCATGCAGCCTTTCTCCCTCTCTGTGCTTCTGCCTGTGTCTCTGTGTGGTGGGGGGAAGGGCTGGGGGGGTGGACCGCTGCACTGTACACGCATCTCTCCCCTGACAGGTCACAGAGTCCAATACCAAGGCAGGGGGAGAGAGAGAGCAGGATAGCCAGGCAGCAGTAACAGCTCTCGCTAGTATGGAGCCTTCTCCACGTGTCACACATGGCAGGAGAAGCGCTCCTCACTCACTGGCTGCCCGTCCCCATGTGATCCAGGCTAAGCTCGAATGTACCCACCCCCTGCACACCGCAGCCATAGAAACAGCATGGACGCTGCGGATCCCCCAGCCTTCAGACCACAGCCAGCGGGCACTCCGGTCCCCGATGTCCGGGGCTCTCCCAACTAGATACCGAGGGAGTGCCCCGTATCTAAGCCCCTAGCGATGCGCATGATATAGGTTGCTGAAAAGCGGACAGAAGCGCGCTGGTGTGAATGAGGCCTAATGGAAGATCTCGTCAGTGGAATGCCGAGAAACAGTCCAGTAACCTCTCATTTACACTCCGCTCAGGACTCTGCATACGGAAGGAGGAAGGGAGGCACTCCAGGGGCAGTGTGAGCCGCCTTTCTATCATCAGGCGCCTGTAGGCACGTGCCTACAGTGCCTTATGGTAAATCCAACCCTGTATGGAATTGTTGTTTTTTGTATTATTGAATATATTACCCAGATGCGTAAATACAGGTGAGCAGCCCCTGTAATTGCAGGTAGGCCCAGAGCAGTAAGAGGGCCCCTACAACTACTATGCCCTCCGATATAGGGGTCCATCCTTCAGATCAGTTGTTTTTGTGACTATGCTTGTTTTAGGTGTGAGGAATATGATGGCCACACTTGTTTTATGACCCTTGGAAGACAGGCCCCCATGCTGTGAGGGTCACAAGAGTAGCCAAGGGAAAGGGGGTGAACATTGGGGGAGGGCCGTGATTTCTTGTTATGCCCCTGATATTACCCAAAGTTATTTTGTTTATTTTGACAAACAGTATGTTTTTGCCCTGTGTATATAACGATAACCAGATCATCAAGTGCAGATTTCTGCAAAGGCTGAAAAGGCCAGGACTAGGGAACAGGGGCAGCTGCATAATGGAGAATAGGGTGCAGAAAGGAAAGGGGAGACTGTATACGGGGAGTAACACATGGAAGAGGCAGCTAAGTATGAAATACTTCAGCTGCTATTCATGGTCAAGGGGCAAGGGCCCTCGGTCTGCCTGCCACTGCCCTGACGGAACCCTCAAGGCAGCGCCTCCAGTATGAGCTCTGTGTGCACTCCTGGGTTGACCACCACCACCACCACCTCCAGGCCTCCTGTCTGGTTGCTCAAGACTAGGCCTGGGGCTAAATTTTGAAATGGCCCAGGACACTGCCACCACTTGGAGGTACACTGCATGGTCACTCCAAGCCAATCCCTTGCCCCTTCAGTCTGGCCATTCTGGACTAGTCCACAAGACAGTGGCTAAATGTAGATGCGGCTTTTCATGGTCAACCAGCTGCCTGCCAGTTAATCGCAGCAGCCACCGCCAAGGCCCCCCCCTCCCATGTACTCCGCCAAGGGAGAAAGGCCATCTTCACCCCACATGCCGGCAAGGTCACCATCACCAGCCGCCGCAGCCCTTGTTTGTAGCTGCTATCAGGGGAGACAGGCAAGATGTTGGGCTGACCTGCACAATTGGATGCAAGGTGGTAAAAGCAAGCGATAATCGCGAATGATGAACGCAACGGAAACCCCCGGCCTCTGTCCCCCCTAGTTTAAATGTAACCCCCCTAGTCCTGCATTAATACTTTACATCTCCACCGTACTCCTTCTAGATTCTTTTGGGTTCTTGCTTCATGTGCTTGACAACAACATGTTTGCGCCAGCAACCACTTGGGGCGAGAACCCAGAAGAAAAGTCCAGTGGGCGGTGGAGAGGTAATGTATTATTGCTGGGGCATGTAGGCTACATTTATGCTTGGGAGGACATCAGCCAGGACGACAAGGCAGCGTCACGAATCTGAATGCCGAAAGATGTTATCCTGAAACTGACCTGAGGTTCATGGTGGCCAACAGATCTCTCTCTCTGATCAGATTCGATCAGAGAGAGATCTGTCAAATTGGTGACTCTGCTGCCACTAATTTTCCCTCCCTACTGCCACAGCTGACTATACCAACTACAGCAAACACCACCTAGACAACATGCTTACATGGCTGTGTAAACTCTTTAATTGGGGGGGGGGGGGGGGGGGAATTCAACAATCTTCTGGTCCATAGTATCCTTATCTTATCGGAAACAGGATTTTTTTCTGTTCTTTGCATACTGAGATAAGCTTTGTATTGTAGCAATAAAAGAAAACTTCACACAATCCAGCTGGCATTGCACAGTTCCTACAGTAAGGCAAAGGCACCCAAACCAGTAAAGAAATGGGGGACACATAAAAGGATCAATTTTCAACAAAAGGGGGTTTAGTTTACATAAATTTGTGGGTCACATAACAGTTTTCTTTTTTTTTTATTTTTGGATGTTAACTTACAACCTTCTTTAACTAGTTCCCCGCCCGCGTACAGTATATCTACGCTCCTTTGGACTTCACTTCCCCGCCCGGAGCGTAGATATACGTACCCCCGCCGCTACCGCCGCTGTCCGCTCTCCCGCTCGCACTCCCGCGATCGTGCACGCCGCTGCCCGCTCGCCCGGAGATCAATGAACGGGAAAATACATTCCTGTTCGTTGATCTCTGCCCCCACAATGATCTGCTGCTTTCGCTGAGCAGCGCGATCATTGTGAAAAAGAAAAAAAAAATACCAGCCTCTTTGTACTTCCTCCAAGCTTCCGGAAGGACGCTTGGAGGTCGCATTAAACTGTTGCCATCTTGTGGCCAAATAGTAAACTACACCCTAAACTATTTTTCACACGCACATTACTTATACACAAAAAAATAACTCATTACCTCCCACACTCCCCATTTTTTTTTTTTGTAATTAAAAAATAAAATAAAAAATTTACAATTAAAAAAAATACACCAATAGTTACCTTAGGGACTGAACTTTTTAAATATTTATATCAGGAGGGTACAACACTGTTACTTTATAAACTATGGGCTTGTAATTAGGGAAGGACGCAAAACTGAAAAAAATGCACCTTTATTTCCAAATAAAATATTGGCGCCAAACATTGTGATAGGGACATAATTTAAATGGTTTTATAACCGGGACAAAAGGGCAAATACATTTCATGGGTTTTAATTACAGTAGCATGCAATGCATTATTTAAAAACTATAATGGCCGAAAACTGAAAAATAATGTTTTTTTTTCCCATATGTTTTCCTATTTTCCCATTAAAACACATTTAGAATAAAATTATTCTTGGCATAATGTCCCACCTAAAGAAAGCCTAATTGGTGGCGAAAAATTACAAGATATAGTTCATTTCATTGCGATAAGTAATGATAAAGTTATAGGCGAATGAATGTAAGGAGCGCTGAAAGGAGAAAATTGCTCGGATGCTGAAGGGGTAAAACCCCTCAGTTGGGAAGTGCCGCAATGCCTCTGACCAGGGCCGGGCCGAGGCATAGGCTGGAGAGGCTCCAGCCTCAGGGCGCAGTGTAGGAGGGGGCGCACAATTCATTCAGTTGTCATTCCTAATTGTGTATGAAGCAGAAAGAAATAAGAAAAGGGGATACATAGCAGTGATTGCAAGCCATATAACTAGATATTAAGGTGTTGGGGAGGTTGTAGGCCCTGTGGCCCTCTTAGTCTAATAGCAATCAGTGTGTGACGGCTAGGGTGGCAGGGATGGAGGGGCGCACTTTGGTGTCTCAGCCTTGGGTGCTGGAGGACCTTGTCCCGCCTCTGACATGTCCAGCTTACCCTTAAAATGAACCGTCAGGTGTCAGATATCGGTCCCCGCTGCTAGTTGCTCTCTACATGCATTGTACAACTGGAGGCACCACTCTCCTTTCTGTTGTCATACGGAGAAGATATTCAACACCTGTCCTATTTATCTTACAGATCTTTTAGACCCAATAAAGAGATCTGTAGAATAATTCAGCCTGTAGGGTTGTCTCCCCAGGAAGTGCAGTTGTCAGGTGAGGCCCTGAGCTTCTGTATTATCACATTCTCTGTGTGTTTAATGACAAGTTGCCTTCCGCAGAGGTCAGAGTCTTGACAGGCTACTTTATTAGCCGGGATGTCATTTTGTGGTCTTCACATCATGACCTCCAGTGGAGGCGCCATGGGGGACGCGAGCGTGATTGAGGATTGCCACATCTGCATTGTTTCTGCAGCTCTGTTGCCATTTCTGTGCGGCCTGCTTCAGCTGAGGTACGGTAATTGCCCAGCAGGGAGTCAGCCTAGAGGACACCAGTGAGGAGGAAAATACTGTGGCCCCTCGTAAAGTGAAATAAGGGATTGTGCACCGAGTGTGGGAAAGATCTATATACTCAGCTATAGGTGGTAATTGGAAACCACGGGGTGCCATCGCCAGTTTCTAAATATGGACCCATTTTTTTTATTTACATTTGACCTCTATGACCTCTACACAGACATCTAGTGACACAATTAAAATAAAATATATATGTAATGCCCTTAAGAGGAACGTCACTGAATTAAATAATGACCACAATCACAAACAATTCTAACGTTTAAGATACATACAAATAAAACGTGTTTTTCCCAAAGTATAAAGCACTATACAGAACTTTTTTTTTCCTATGTTGCTGTCATTTACAGTAGGTAAAGCTGGCAGATCTGAAAGATTTTGGACTAGTCCATCTCCTCAGGGGAGATTCCCAGTATTACCTTTATTCTTTACAAAATCACTTCCTGAAAGCAGGCCCGGATTTACATCACAGGAACCTATAGGCACAGATATCCTGGCACCTTAGACTCCTCCCTCCATGAACCTACAAACCCCCCACCAAACTGCACTGCAAGTGTGCTGGCTGTACCAGCTGTCACTTCTACCTTACTTCCCTTGCCCATCATAGGTAGCTACAGGTGCCCCTTAGTATTAGGTAGCCAGAGGTACCCTCAATATTAAGTAGCTAGTGGTGCCCCCGACTGAAGGGAGAACATTGTCAATGGAACGCCGAGAGCTGGGGGAGTAACCTCTCATGTTCACTCTCATCAGGGCTCTGCATAGAGGAGGGAGGGAGGCGCTCAGGGAGGGGAGTAAGCAGCCTTTCTATCATCAGGCACCTGTAGGCTCGTGCCTACAGTGCCCTATGGTAAATCCGGCCCTGTCTGGAAGTGTCAGCCAGCTTCCACACTAATTTGGTAGTTAAACTGAGCAGTTCAGTAAGTGCTTCTCTAAATAAAGAAACAACTGAGAAACCCCCAGGAGGAGATGGACGAGTCCAAAACCTGACAGATCTGTCAGCTTTCACTGTCTACTGTACGCAACAAGGGCATGGAAAAATAGTAATTTGTAGTGCATTTTGCTCTGGGAGAAATTGCATGTATTTAAAATTTCACAAATGTATGAAATAGTTGTCCTTTAACCCCTAACAACAATGTATCGCATTAAAACGCCATGTTTGAGCCTGTTAATGGCAACATGACGTTTTAATAATGCCTCGCTCCCGCCGGCGCTCCACACGTGTGTGCGCCGCTTCTGCCGCCATTTCCATCGGGACTCCGTGTTAAGTGATTGGGGAAGAGGACCAAGCGGTCCTCTACCCAATCGCAATGCCTGGAATAAATGGACGAGACTGCAATCAGAGGCCGCGTCCATTCATAAAACAGGAAACAGTCAGTGTAGGTAAATGTAAAAAAAAAAAAAGTGAACACTTCCTATAACCAGAGAGTGTTCACTAGCGCCATCTTGTGGCCAAAAAGTAAAATTATACATACAGGCACATACATACATACACAATATTAATACAATGAATGCCTTACACGTCCAAAGGCCCCCCCCCCCCCCCCACACACACACACCAAAAAAATAAAAATACAAAAAATAAAAAGCATACAAAAAAATCATTTAAAAAAAAATACATAAATAGTTGCCTTAGGGACTCTTTTTAATCTATATTTTATGAGGGAAAATTACTTTTACTTTACTACATAGGGGCTTGTAATTATGGACCGGACAAAAAAACCCAAAAACAGAAAAATAACACCTATATTTCAAAATAATATATTGTTGCCATACATTGTGATAGGGACATAATTTAAATGGTTCAATAATCTGGCAACTGGACAAATAAAATGTGTCAGTTTTATCCACAGGAGAACGTTTAATTTTAAAACTATATTGGCCGAAAACTGAGAAATAATGAATTTTTTCCATTAATTTCTTATTTTTGCAATGAAACCGCATTTAGAATAAAACAAAAAATCTTAGCAAAATGTACTGCCCACAGAAAGCTTATTGGTGGCGAAAAAAAAGAGGTATAGATCATTTTCTTGTAATGAGTAGTAATAAAGTTATTAGGGAATAAAAGGGAGGAGCACTGACAGGTAAAAATTGCTCCGTTAGGGTAAAAACCCTTGGGGGTGAACTGGTTAATGATTATGATTAAATGACAATTACCAATAACCAAGTGTTCTAAGATTACAATGTACAAATTATGTCTAAGTACCTGTGTAAGCATTTGCCTATTTTTCATGTTAAATATCAGAGGCAAAAGCTGTAACTCATTGTGTGCAGGTTTTAGCTGCATTGGAATGATTTATTAGCAAAGGGGAGTCAGTGCTTTGTGAGAAAAGTGACAATACAGCCAGTGCGGGTCTCTGCATCTCTCAGAAAACTACAGACTACGGCAAAGAACAAAAACGTTAAAAACGTTAATCGATAGTTGACCTTTGCAATTGCGCATATTTTACAATATTAAATTAAAAACATTTTGGTCAGGGTTTGCTCATTGTAAAATCTTTCATCTCCCTGATCTACATTCTTATTAGACTAAGAGGTGCCCCAGGGCCCCCAACCCCCCAACACTTCTCTCTAGTTATTCGGGTTGCAGTCACTGCCATGTATCCCCTTTTCTTATTTCTATCTGTTTCAAACACAATAGGGAAATGATAGCTGAGTGAGTTGTGCGCCGCCTCCTACACTGCGCCCTGAGGCTGGAGCCTCTCTTGCCTCTGCCTCGGCCCGGTTCTGGATGGTGTACACCTGAGGAAGAGCTACATCCATAGCATGCAGTGTACCTTAGAAGGGGTTCAGTAGTTCTTGTTGGGACCAAGAGCACCTAAACGAGTAGCAGAGACAGACCAGAAGCCCAATGGTGCAATATCATTGGGTAGTATAGGGGATGAAAGTATATATGATTATATATACTCACAAAGGTATGTTGCAGCTCCTGCAACCACCGTATAGGCCTGCAAGGAATTGCCATCCCCGCTCGGTGCTCCAGGTCCTGCTGGATACTCCACTGTTGCTCTCTTGTAGTAAGATAGACTTTCCAGAAAACTGTAAAGCTATTACCTCCAAAGGATGTCTCACTGAAAGAAGGGTGGAGTGGAGGCATCCAAAATATATGGGTGTTAACACTTTAAAACATAATATGCCAATGGCAATTGCTTACCTTTCCAAAGGATACAGACACCAGTTGAACTTGAAATATTTATTAAAACAAAATTGACAACAGGTTTCGTGGGTAATGGCCCGCTTCCTCAGGTCAATACAAAAAATGGGAAACTGTGGACATGGGAAACCTCTGCAGGATTCAGAGGCTTCCCTCTTCTCAGGAAAGTATCTCTTTTTTTTTCATCCTGCCTTGGGTATACTTTACAGAGGAACTGTAGCCAAGGTTTGAACTTCATGCCAGTTAGTGGCTGATACCCCCTTTCCCATGAGAGATCTTTACCATTTCTCAGACAGATCATCAGAGGGTTCTGTGTAGCTGATATTGTGGTGAAACCCCTCCCATAGTGTGATGTCAGCACTGTTGCATTGTGGAAAGTAACAGCTGTTTCCAACTGCCCAAAAAAAAGCAGCATCTCCTTCCAAAGTCATCACCTGCCAGCAGTAAAGATGTCGCCATGTGATAAATGTCAGATTGTAAATCAGGGAGAGGAAAGATTTTACAATTGGCAAACACTGACTAAATCATTTATAAATAATGATTTAAAAAGTTAGCCCTCATTAAGTTAAAAGTTAAGTTATTTTCACTGTAGTTCCTCTTTAAAGGAGCAATGCTAATGCTAATGTGATATCTACCAATTGGAAACAATCCCCAGTTTAAAGGATACCTGAGGTGACATGTGACATGATGAGATCGACATGGGTATGTACAGTGGCTAGCACACTAATAACTATGCTGTGTTCCTTTTTTTTCTTTCTCTGTCTGAAAGAGTTAAATATCAGGTATGTAAGTGGCTGACTCATTCCTGACTCAGACAGGAAGTGACTACAGTGTGACCCTCACTGATAAGAAATTCCAACTATAAAACACTGTCCTAGCAGAAAATGCCTTCTGAGAGCAGGAACGAGATAAAAAGGGTTAGTATAGTTCATAGATTTTAGCTCTGGTATAGTTCAATGAATGTGTCATTGAACAAAAACAATAAAACAGTTAAAACTTAAAAAGTAGATTTTAACATAAAATAAAACAGTGGAATGTTTTAAAAAGTCGTTTTTTAGGAGAAGGAAGATAGATACAATTGTTTATTTCATTAGTTTATTTTCGCCTCGGGTGTCCTTTAAGGGGTCATTTTAAAGATTTAGGTTTTTATGTAAATCGTTCTAAAAACACAAGTGTGGGAGTTGTTTGCCCCGTGGTATTTTCAGCAGCTAATAAGGATGAATCTGGTAATAATGTCTACAGAGTTGTCAGTAAAATAAATGTTAATGGCTTGTGATCCCCCCTTGTAACCCATTAATCCCTAACGATACACGAGGTAGGAACCACACAAAGGACCTGATGCTTCCACAATGGAGAGCCGGCGAGATTGTGCGGAGGGAGATTTATAGGTCAACGCGTTTGGCGGCTATAGGGAAGGATAAGCTACTTACGCCACGGGCTTCACACAGAGGAGAGCAACAGGTCAGCGGAAATGCTCCAACAATGGGGAAAATAATAAGCTGTATCATTCATCTTAACGAGAGCAGATACAGGAGATATAGGGGCATTTATAAACCCGGCATAGGCTGACAAATGGGAATCTGCTATGCCTGGAGAGCTTTGTATTTGTTCAAAATGTTTTCATTCTTTCCCTGTACAGCATGCAATGCATAACACCCAGGGGAACACGGTTATTTTCTCTGTCACAAACTGTGCAATCACTGAGCACTTTGTTAAGAACTCTACATTAATACTGGGTAGAGTCTACCTTTATAAGCAACACTATACTAATACTGGGTAGAGTCTACCTTTATTAGGGACACTAGACTAATACTGGGTAGGGCTTCCCTTCATTATGAACATTATACAAATACTAGGCAGGGCCTCCCTTTATTAGTAGCACTATGCTAATCCTGGGTAGGGTCTACCTTTATTAGCTACACTAGACTAATACTGGGTAGACAAAAAAACAAAAGGAGAAAGGAGCGCTCCGTAGTGTGTTATCCTTTAATTGATAAAACCAATGCACATATAAATTGCACTTACTAGATAAAAAGCGTTTCAGGCATATAATTGAGCTAAACCTGCCCTCTCAGCAGCAACCAACCGGGGTAACCTGCGGACAGCTGTGGCCAGTAGCGATCCTGGTCTGGAAGGTGTGGTGGACCTAGGGTGTCCTCCGTGGTGCTTGATGTGTGCTGGATTAAGTCACGACGCGTTTCGGCGTGTCCACGCCTTCGTCAGGTAACATGCTACGGAGCGCTCCTTTCTCCTTTTGTTTTTTTATTTATCAAGTCCAGCTGCACAACCCAGCTTATAGGAGCTACAAGAGTGTGTGATCTGCATCGGCCCAGGTGTTTAAGCAGCACAAGATTGCCCATCTTTTGTAATACTGGGTAGAGTCTACCTTTATTAGGAACACTAGACTAATACTGGGTAGGGCCTCCCTTTATAAGGTACACTATACTAATACTAGCCAGGGCCTCCCTTTATTAGGAACACTATACTTATACTCCCTTTATTAGGAACACTATACTTATACTCCCTTTATTAGGAACACTATACATATACTGGGTAGGGCCTTCCTTTATTAGGAACACTATACTTATACTGGATAGGGCCTCCCTTTATTAGGAACACTATACTTATACTGGATAGGGCCTCTCTTTATTAGGAACACTATACTTACACTGGATAGGGCCTCCCTTTATTAGGAACACTATACTTATACTGGATAGGGCCTCCCTTTATTAGGAACACTATACTTATACTGGATAGGGCCTCCCTTTATTAGGAACACTATACTTATACTGGATAGGGCCTCCCTTTATTAGGAACACTATACTTATACTGTGTAGGGCCTCCCTTTGTTAGGAACACTATACTTATACTGGATAGGGCCTCCCTTTATTAGGAACACTATACTTATACTGTGTAGGGCCTCCCTTTGTTAGGAACACTATACTTATACTGGATAGGGCCTCCCTTTATTAGGAACACTATACTTATACTGGGTAGGGCCTCCCTTTATTAGGAACACTATACTTATACTGTGTAGGGCCTCCCTTTATTAGGAACACTATACTTATACTGTGTAGGGCCTCCCTTTATTAGGAACACTATACTTATACTGGGTAGGGCCTCCCTTTATTAGGAACACTATACTTATACTGTGTAGGGCCTCCCTTTATTAGGAACACTATACTTATACTGGGTAGGGCCTCCCTTTATTAGGAACACTATACTTATACTGGGTAGGGCCTCCCTTTATTAGGAACACTATACTTATACTGTGTAGGGCCTCCCTTTATTAGGAACACTATACTTATACTGGGTAGGGCCTCCCTTTATTAGGAACACTATACTTATACTGGGTAGGGCCTCCCTTTATTAGGAACACTATACTTATACTGGGTAGGGCCTCCCTTTATTTGAAAGTCAACAGATGCTCTTCCCTCTGCTCAAGGGATGCAATAAAGAAGAATAAATGCTATCTGAATATATCTGAAAGAAGAGCAATGGTGGGCCGATACGAAATTTTGCATCGAAATTCGCACTTATGCATCGTAATCGTAATGTGACATTTCAGAGAACATCATAATTCATGTATGTAATAGTAATATTTCATCATTTCGCTTAATTTTTGCGTAATTTTTGCGTAATTTCGAATAATTTTCTGTGGACTTTAGCGTTAATAGCAAAGCATCCATACATGCTATTGGCAGGCGCCAACATTGCTACATATGTGAAGGGGAATAGTGGGTACAACTAAAAAAAAGAATTTTTCAAAAAGACCTTGTAGTTTTTGAGAAAATCAATTTTATAAAAAAGGAAAGAAAAATGCTTTTTAAACTAATTTTTCTGAGTTTAAAAACTATTTTTTCTTTGCATTTTTAAAATCGAGCCTGTATGGGGAGTTTGCTATTCACTGCTAAAGTCGGTATGAAATTACACGAAAATTACGCAAAATTTTACGTGAAATTACAAATGACTATACGAAATGAACTGAATTAACCAATTGTAATTATGTATAGGCGTAATTGCAAAAATGTTCGCAGAATTTTGCGTCATTGTAATTAGCATCACTAAAAAAGATGTTTTTTTCTTACCTAGTCTTTCAGCAGCTGTGCACGTCGTTATTTGGCATCAGAGAGCATCATATTGGTGAAATGTCTGCAGGATTAAGTTAAAACAGTTGCATGTCATAATAGGTTATTGGATTTAAGCCTGTCAGTTGTGAGAGCTGTGCAGTCATATTCCTCTGTCCGGAGACACTCTTTAAGCCTTCGGGAGGACGAGGCATACCATGTTATCATTCATGCCGTGACTTAACATTAAGCCAGAGACCAAGGAAGAACTAATGAATGCGGCAGAGACAGCAAATCATTCCCTGGTAACCTAAACGATACAATAGAATGTAAAGCTGTCGTCACACTGGCCATTACACAGATAATCTATAGCAAATTCCACCATACTGTCCATTACAGGAACGCAGCTAAAATTAGACACAAAAGACTTGTTGGCCTTTTCCATTAACTCATAGGAGGACCTTTTTGCGACATCAGACAAGGCATTGCAGAGGAACGCAAACGGGTTTCTGAAGAGCAGAGATAATCATTAGGCATAGCAATGCTTAGGAGAACTCATGGAGAAACATGTGATCACTCAGTTTGATCAGCTGAAAGGTTTGTAAGGTTCTGATTTGTTGTGATGACTTCCTGGTTTAACACATGATCATGACCAGCAAATTGCCATCCCTAATAATCATCAGAATGGCAGGCCAGGCAATGGCTCAGTGGTTAGCATGGGGGATTTGCAGGGGTGGTGTTGAAGACCCAGCTCTGGCAATGCCACCATCCTCATGGAACAATGTTGTATGCTCTCCTTTGGTGTGTGGGTGACTAGAGTTGGGCCGAACCTCCAATTTTAGGTTCGCGAACTTCCGCGGAAGGTTCGGTTCGCGTTAAAGTTCGCGAACCGCAATAGACTTCAATGGGGATGCGAACTTTGAAAAAAAAAAATAATTATGCTGGCCACAAAAGTGATGGAAAAGATGTTTCAAGGGGTCTAACACCTGGAGGGGGGCATGGCGGAGTGGGATACATGCCAAAAGTCCCGGGGAAAAATCTGGATTTGACGCAAAGCAGCGTTTTAAGGGCAGAAATCACATTGAATGCTAAATGACAGGCCTAAAGTGCTTTCAAACATCTTGCATGTGTATACATCAATCAGGTAGTGTAATTAAGGTACTGCTTCACACTGACACACCAAACTCACCGTGTAACGCACCGCAAACAGCTGTTTGTACTAGTGACGGCCGTGCTGGACTGGTGCGCACCATGGCGAGAGTGCAGGTTTTGGTGGCTTTACAGCCCATATGGTCGCCTGGCTGATGTAGCTGAATGACAGAACAGTGACCGTCCAGCTGATCAAATTTGGTCTGACCACAATGAAGCAACGACCTTATTATCGTGGGTGTGCCCCCCGAGACACTCATCTAGGCGCCGGTCATTGCTTCATTGTGATACGCAAGCCCCTTCACCACGGCAAGGTAATGATCACGAAGGGGAATGGGCGCATGTACATGCCTTTTCTTTTGTTGTTGCAGCTGCCCGCAGTTCAGCCAGAAAAATTAGGCAGTCATGTACACGCACCAGAAAAATTATTACAGCGGCCGCTGCTAGCAGCGGCCTAAAAAATTCAGCAATCCGCCTGGAGTCCCGGACCCTGTTGGTGGTGGCGGAGAAGGTAGTCAAGCGGCCTGCAGGCAGACATGCTGTGTGGAGGGACTGGGAGCGACTTAGTCTTCTTGGGGCAGGCCAAGCAGCCAGTCACACGGCGTGCAGGCAAAGATGCTGTGTGTGCGGGGACTGACTTAGTCTTGGGGCGGGCAGCAGCCCTCCGGGATCCATGCCTCATTCATTTTGATAAAGGTGAGGTACTTAACACTTTTGTGACTTAGGCGACTTCTCTTCTCTGTGACAATGCCTCCAGCTGCGCTGAAGGTCCTTTCTGACAGGACGCTTGCGGCAGGGCAGGAGAGAAGTTGGATGGCAAATTGGGACAGCTCTGGCCACAGGTCAAGCCTGCGCACCCAGTAGTTCAAGGGTTCCTCATCGCTGTTCACAGCAGTGTCTACATCCACACTTAAGGCCAGGTAGTCGGCTACCTGCCGTTCCAGGCGTTGGTGGAGGGTAGATCCGGAAGGACTATGGCGAGGCGTTGGACTAAAGAACGTCAGCATGTCCGACATCACCATGAGATCGCTGGAGCGTCCTGTCTTTGACTGCGTGGACACGGGAGGAGGATTAGTGGCAGTGGTACCTTGCTGGCGTTGTGCCGTCACATCACCCTTAAAGGCATTGTAAAGCATAGTTGACAGCTGGTTCTGCATGTGCTGCATCCTTTCCACCTTCCGGTGAGTTGGTAACAGGTCCGCCGCTTTGTGCCTGTACCGAGGGTCTAGTAGTGTGGCCACCCAGTACAGGTCATTCCCCTTGAGGTTTTTTATACGGGGGTCCCTCAACAGGCAGGACAGCATAAAAGACGACATCTGCACAAAGTCGGATCCAGTACCCTCCATCTCCTCTTGCTCTTCCTCAGTGACGTCAGGTAAGTCAACCTCCTCCCCCCAGCCGCGAACAATACCACGGGAAGGTTGAGCAGCACAAGCCCCTTGCGATGCCTGCTGAGGTTGTTCTCCTGCCGCTGTCCCCTCCTCCCCCAAAGAAACACCTTGCTCATCATCCTCTGAGTCTGTCTCGTCTTCTGCACACGACTTCTCTTCTTCCTCCTCCTCCCCCCTCTGTGCTGCCGCAGGTGTTGAGGAAACAGCTGGGTCTGATGAAAATTGGTCCCATGCCTGTTCCTGCCGTAACGGTTCCTGGTCACGCTCATTCACAGCTTCATCCGCCACTCTACGCACAGCACGCTCCAAGAAGTAAGCGTAGGGAATTAAGTCGCAGATGGTGCCCTCACTGCGGCTCACCAGGTTGGTCACCTCCTCAAACGGCCGCATGAGCCTGCATGCATTTTCCATCAGTGTCCAGTTGTCGGGCCAGAACATCCCCATCTTCCCAGACTGTTTCATTCTACTGTAGTTGTAGAGGTAGTGGGTCACGGCTTTCTTCTGTTCTAGCAGGCGGGAGAACATGAGCAGGGTCGAGTTCCAGCGAGTCGGGCTATCGCAAATGAGGCGTCTCACCGGCATGTTGTTTTTGCGCTGAATTTCCGCAAAGCGTGCCATGGCTGTGTAAGACCGCCTCAAATGCCCACAGAACTTCCTGGCCTGCTTCAGGACATTCGCTAAGCCAGGGTACTTTGCCACAAATCTTTGAACCACTAGATTCATGACATGTGCCATGTAGGGTATGTGTGTCAGCTTCCCCATATGCAAAGCGGCAAGCAGATTGCTGCCGTTGTCGCACACCACGTTGCCTATCTCCAGGTGGTGCGGGGTCAGCCACTCATCCACCTGTTTCTTAAGAGCAGCCAGGAGAGCTGCTCCAGTGTGACTCTCCGCTTTGAGACAAGACATGTCTAAGATGGCGTGACACCGTCTTACCTGGCATGCAGCATAGGCCCTGCGGAGCTGGGGCTGTGTAGCTGGAGAGGAGAACTGCCACTCAGCCAAGGAGGAGGACAGCGAAGAGCATGTAGCAGGAGGAGAGGAGGTGGCAGGAGGCCTGCCTGCAAGCCGTGGAGGTGTCACAATTTGGTCCGCTGCGCCCTGCTTGCCATCGTTCACCACCAGGTTCACCCAATGGGCTGTGTAGGTAATGTAGCGGCCCTGCCCGTGCTTGGCAGACCAGGCATCCGTGGTCAGGTGTACCCTTGACCCAACGCTCTTCGCAAGAGATGACACCACTTGCCTCTCAACTTCACGGTGCAGTTGGGGTATGGCCTTTCTCGAAAAATAAGTGCGGCCTGGCATCTTCCACTGCGGTGTTCCGATGGCCACAAATTTACGGAAGGCCTCAGAGTCCACCAGCCGGTATGGTAACAGCTGCCGAGCTAACAGTTCCGCCACGCCAGCTGTCAGACGCCGGGCAAGGGGGTGACTGGCCGAAATTGGCTTCTTCCGCTCAAACATTTCCTTCACGGACACCTGACTGCTGCTGTGGGCAGAGGAGCAGGAACCGCTCAAGGGCAGAGGCGGAGTGGAGGAGGGTGCCTGTGAAGGTGGAAGGGAGAAAGCGGCAGAAGCAGATAATGCACCTGATGGAGGAGGAAGAGGAGAAGGAGGGTGGCTTTGCTTTTGTGTGCTGCTGCTGCTTTTGCTCAGGTGGCCATCCCATTGCTGTTTGTGCCTTTTCTCCAAGTGCCTTCGTAAGGCACTTGTCCCTACGTGAGTGTTGGCCTTTCCACGGCTCAATTTTTGTTGGCAGAGCGAACAGATGGCTTTGGTCCGATCTGAGGCACACACATTAAAAAATTTCCACACCGCTGAGCCACCCTGGGATGTGGGCACTATGGGGACCTCAGCAGCTGATGCTGAAGGGCAAGTTGGCTGGCTGTACATAGGTGGCGATACATGGTGCCGGACTCTGCCACCAGCTGTTTCTGACGAAGAGCTGCCCCAGCTTCTTTCAGCAACTTCTCTCCTCCTACTACTCTCTGACTCCCCCTCTGAACTGTCCCCCTCTTCATCTCCTCTATTGGGAACATACAGAGGATCCCTATCATCGTCATCGTAATCATCCTGCCCAGCTTCGCTTGCCTCAGACAAATCCAAACATGCACCATCAGTAGGTCCTTCATCCTCCTTACACGTTACATCCATAGTGTTGCCGGGTAACTCAAATATATGAGCTGGCTGTAACAACAATGGCTGTGCATCAGTGATTTCAACACTAAATAATTCTTGCGAAGTGTCAAATGCAGCGGAAGTGGTGCTAGTAGTAGCGCTGGTGGCTGAGCAAGATGAGGTGTTCTGTGTCGCTAAATACTCAACCACGTCCTGACAATCTTGGGAGGTGATGGGACGTGCCTTCTTCCGAGCACTTTACTGTGGGCCAGGTCTACACGAAATTACATTTACACGACCTCGCGCAGACCTGCCGGGTGGCCTTCCTCTGGCTCTGGCACTACCTCTTCCTCTACCTGTTTTGTCCATATCGGGTATGCACGGAGTGGTATATCACACTGCGTGCACTCACGTAGGTAGGTGGGTTCACTTAACTGCACAGGTATACAGTGGCGGGTTCACTGAACACAACAGGTATGCAGTGGCAGGTTCACTGAACACAACCGGTATGCAGTGGTGGGTTCACTGAACAGGTATACAGTGGCGGGTTCACTGAACAGAACAGGTATGCAGTGGCGGGTTCACTAAACAGAACAGGTATACAGTGGCGGGTTCACTAAACAGAACAGGTATACAGTGGCGGGTTCACAGAACAGGTATGCAGTGGCAGGTTCACTGAACACAACAGGTATGCAGTGGCAGGTTCACTGAACACAACAGGTATGCAGTGGCGGGTTCACTGAACAGGTATACAGTGGCGGGTTCACTAAACAGAACAGGTATACAGTGGCGGGTTCACTAAACAGAACAGGTATACAGTGGCGGGTTCACAGAACAGGTATGCAGTGGCAGGTTCACTGAACACAACAGGTATGCAGTGGCGGGTTCACTGAACAGGTATACAGTGGCGGGTTCACTGAACAGAACAGGTATGCAGTGGCGGGTTCACTAAACAGAACAGGTATACAGTGGCGGGTTCACTAAACAGAACAGGTATACAGTGGCGGGTTCACAGAACAGGTATGCAGTGGCAGGTTCACTGAACACAACAGGTATGCAGTGGCAGGTTCACTGAACACAACAGGTATGCAGTGGCGGGTTCACTGAACAGGTATACAGTGGCGGGTTCACTAAACAGAACAGGTATACAGTGGCGGGTTCACTAAACAGAACAGGTATACAGTGGCGGGTTCACAGAACAGGTATACAGTGGCGGGTTCACAGAACAGGTATGCAGTGGCAGGTTCACTGAACACAACAGGTATGCAGTGGCGGGTTCACTGAACAGGTATACAGTGGCGGGTCCACTGAACAGAACAGGTATGCAGTGGCGGGTTCACTAAACAGAACAGGTATACAGTGGCGGGTTCACAGAACAGGTATGCAGTGGCAGGTTCACTGAACACAACAGGTATGCAGTGGCGGGTTCACTGAACAGGTATACAGTGGCGGGTCCACTGAACAGAACAGGTATGCAGTGGCGGGTTCACTGAACAGGTATACAGTGGCGGGTCCACTGAACAGAACAGGTATGCAGTGGCGGGTTCACTAAACAGAACAGGTATACAGTGGCGGGTTCACAGAACAGGTATGCAGTGGCAGGTTCACTGAACACAACAGGTATGCAGTGGCGGGTTCACTGAACAGGTATACAGTGGCGGGTCCACTGAACAGAACAGGTATGCAGTGGCGGGTTCACTGAACAGGTATACAGTGGCGGGTCCACTGAACAGAACAGGTATGCAGTGGCGGGTTCACTAAACAGAACAGGTATACAGTGGCGGGTTCACTAAACAGAACAGGTATACAGTGGCGGGTTCACTAAACAGAACAGGTATACAGTGGCGGGTTCACAGAACAGGTATGCAGTGGCAGGTTCACTGAACACAACAGGTATGCAGTGGTGGGTTCACAGAACAGGTATGCAGTGGTGGGTTCACAGCACAGGTATGCAGTGGTGGGTTCAATGAACAGGTATACAGTGGCGGGTCCACTGAACAGAACAGGTATGCAGTGTCAGGTTCACTGAACAGGTATGCAGTGGTGGGTTCACAGCACAAGTATGCAGTGGTGGGTTCACAGAACAGGTATGCAGTGGTGGGTTCACAGCACAGGTATGCAGTGGTGGGTTCACAGCACAGGTATACAGTGGCGGGTCCACTGAACAGAACAGGTATGCAGTGGCAGGTTCACTGAACAGGTATGCAGTGGCAGGTTCACTGAACAGGTATGCAGTGGCAGGTTCACTGAACAGGTATGCAGTGGCAGGTTCACTGAACAGGTATGCAGTGGTGGGTTCACTGAACAGGTATGCAGTGGTGGGTTCACAGCACAGGTATGCAGTGGTGGGTTCACAGCACAGGTATGCAGTGGTGGGTTCACAGCACAGGTATGCAGTGGTGGGTTCACAGCACAGGTATGCAGTGGTGGGTTCACAGAACAGGTATGCAGCCAGACAGGAACAAGTTAAGCCTAACTAATCTTTCCCTGAGAGACAGTCTGCAGCAGCTCGCCCTACTCTCACTAACGCAGGCAGCACACGAGTGACCGTAATGGCGGGTCGCGAACGCGAACCACTGAAGTTCGCATGGAACCGTTCGCAGGCGAACCGTTCGGCCCAACTCTATGGGTGACACACGTGAATTTGGGACTGATGCGTCGTCTTTGTTTAGTCTATAGAGTTTGGTGTTCCGGATTGCCACCAATAATGTGCTTCCAACAATGTCCTGTCACTAAGCCAGCAGCCAACCATGCCTAACCCTAACCATCCTCAACCATACAGGTAGCCATACATCTAGCGATGATGGACATAATTAAAAAAAAAAAAACCCTCTGGGGATACTTACCTTGGGAGGGGGAAGTCTCTAACGAGGCTTCCCTTCTCCTCCGGTGTTCCGGCAATCCAGCGCTGCAGTCCCCGAACCACGGTGAGGTAAATATTTACCTACCACGATCCTGCGCAGATGCACTAGCGGCTCTCCAATTGGGTTTAAGGCGGAAATAGCCGAACCCAATTGGATCCGCTCTACTGCTCAGGCGCGAGTCCTTTGTGCCGGTGCAGTAGAGCAGATATGATTGGGTTCGGCTATTTCCGCCTTACCCGAACGAAAAGCCACTAGGGCGCCAGCGCAGGATCCTAGAGAGGTAAATAAATCAGCGCTTGTCAGGGGAGGTTTCGGGGAGCCAGCGCTGGATTCCCCGAAGCTACAGGGGAGGTGGAAGCCTCCTTGGGACAGGTTTTCTTTAAAACTTATAACCAAACATAAACGCCAGCTTATGAATTCACCTCTCTGTGCCGCGCGTCATCATTAGTCTTTTTTACTGAACATACTCTGTGGCAGGAAAAGAAATTTAGAATTTCCGTATCCAGCTGAATAAAAATCCATTTTATAGAATCTGAACGGCTTTTAACCGGCAAAGAAGCAGAAAAAGTGATGAAGGAGTGGGGGGTGTTTTTCAGAAGGAAACATAAGGTAAATGAGGCTGTAGCTGAAATTCATTGACTAAGCCACCCTGGGGCTGGGGGTGAGGAAGTCACGTGGGGGCAATTTAGACATCGAAAATACTTTTTTTGCTGCTTATTTAATAGCTGTGGCTGCTGCGAGCCAGCGGCTTTCCAGAGAGAATAAGTACCGCTCACTGTAACTCATTCTGCTCCTGTGCCAGCATCACTCATTATTATTATTATTTAGTTTTTATATAGCACTGACATCTTCCGCAGCGCTGTACAGAGTATATTGACGTTTCACTTAAAGAGGAACTCCAGTGAAAATAATGTAATAAAATAAGTGCTTCATTTTTACAACAATTATGTATAAATGATTTAGTCAGTGTTTTCCCATTGTAAAATCTTTCCTCTCCCTGATTTACATACTGACATTTATCACGTGACATTTTTACTGCTGGCAGGTGATGTCAGTGGAAGGAGATGCTGCTTGCTTTTTTGGCAGTTGGACCCAGCTGTAAACAGCTGTTATGCCGCACAATGCAATGAGGTTCACATACAGGAAACTGTACCAGAGCAATTTTCAGCTCTCCTTCCATACATTTGCCTATAACTTTATTACTACTTATCACAATGAAACAATCTATATCTTGTTTTTTTTTCGCCACCAATTACGCTTTCTTTGGGTGGTACATTTTGCTAAGAGTTATTTTATTCTAAATGCATTTTAATGGGAAACATGAAAGAAATTGAAAAAAAAATCATTATTTCTCAGTTTTCAGCCATAATAGTTTTAAAATAATACATGCTACCGTAATTAAAACCCACACAATTTATTTGCCCATTTGTCCCAGTTATTAAAGAGTTTAAAATATTTCCCTAATACAATATACAGCAGCCATATATTATTTGGAAATAAAGGTGCATTTTTTCAATTTTGCGTCCATCACTTATTACAAGCCTATATTTTTATAAATAACATTAATATACCTTTATGACATACATATTAAAAAAGTTCAGTCCCTAAAGTGGATCCGTCTGAAAATGGCGCCTGCGAATAATGGCGCACCGTGTGTCTGTTACCCCCTGTTTACATTGTATGCGTCCCTACCTTTAGTCCACCGCTGTGTAATATGTTGGTGCTTTATAAATACAATAAATAATAATAATGGAATGATTGATATTGTCTGTATAATTCATTAATGTTGTTTGATCCAGCAGATCACCATCTTTACTGCTGGCAGACAAGAAAAAACAAAACAGAGAATACAACCTGCCCTCATCAACAAACACACCCACCTATGATAGGATAAAAGGTATATATATGCAGTTTGGCATTTGCAGAAATATAATTTTGTTTTGTTAATACTTCATCCTAATACTAATTACTAAATCTGAGATAGCCTAAGCGCTTCGAGTCCTATGGGAGAAAAGCACTATAGAAATGCTATATAATATATATATATATATATATATATAAACACACACGCAAAGGGAGACGCTTCTTGCTTGGCAGTTCAGCCGTTATCTCCCACAATATATTCAGGTTCTCAGACAGGAAACTGCCATGTCCACGGCAATGACATCACACTGTGGGAGGGGTTTCACCACAATATCAGCCATACAGACATCCCTGATGTATTCCAGAAAAGGAAAAGGTTTCTCATGGGAGAGGGCAGATAAGCTACTGATTGTAATAAAGTTCAGTTTTGCATTAAAGTTCCTCTATAATTCCAGGAGGTCACTAGAGTTTTCTCACACAGCTATGAATGGTCCTGAATCATCATCTCCTATGAGGGCATTTTTTGCTGACCTTTGAAGATCTTGAAAAAACCGCAAGACTGGAAACACATTCAGATTAATTGCAACGGCTGCTTCACTCCACATACAGCTGCAGCAAATTGCTCTGCCACATTAATTTAACCCATATGCCTGCATATTCCATATTGCTGGACTCTAAAACACAGTAAATCAATGGATATGCCATTATTTATGAAGTCTGGAACCATAAAGCACTTCAGCACCACGGAGAGTGCACAGTCCGTATAGAAGCATCTTTTTCCTGTCCGCAGTGCTGAATTTATGCACCTTCCCCTCAGTAGACACCGACCATCATTTTTAAAGTGAGAGAGATATGGAGGCTGCCATATTTATTTCCTTTTAAACAATACCAGTTGCCTGGCAGCCCTGTTCATCTCTTTTACTGCAGTAGTGTCTGAATCACACACCTGAAACAAGCATGCAGCTATTAAGAAACATCTGATCTGCATGCTTGTTCAGGGTCTGTGGCTAAAAGTATTAGAGGCAGAGGATCCGCAGGATAGCCAGGCAACTGGTATTGCTTAAAAGGAAATAAGTATGGCAGCTTCCATATTCTGCTCACTTCAGTTGTCCTTTAATCTCCTGGGGGATACAATTATATCGCCCAGGAGGTGGCGCAGCACTATTTTTAATTTTTTTTTTTTTTAAATCATGTAGCGAGCCCAGGGCTCGCTACATGATAGCCGCTGTGCAGCGGCATCCCCCCACCCCCTCCGATCGCCTCCGGCATACAAAGCAAACAGGAAATCCCGTTCAGAACGGGATTTCCTGTTTGGCTTCCCCCGATGACGTCATATACGTCAACGACGTCGTGACGTCAGAGGGAGTCTCGATCCACCCCTCAGCGCTGCCTGGCACTGAATGGCCAGGCTGCGCAGGGGGTCTTGGGGGGGGGAGCGGCACGGCACGGCGAGTAGCGGCGAATCAGCGCGGAGCGGCGGCGATCGGTATATACACGCAGCTAGCAAAGTGCTAGCTGCGTGCAACAAAAAAAAAATTATGCAAATCGGCCCACCAGGGCCTGAGAAAACCTCTGTGGCGGCTTACCCCGAGCTCAGCTCGGGATTATCCCCCAGAGGGTTAAGCCATAGTCCTGAACAAGCATGCAGATCAGGTGTCTATGACAAACCTGACAAGATTAGCTGCATGCTTGATTTAGGAGACCCTGCTGAGCAGAAAGGGTCTAAATCACCTGGTATTGTTTAAAAGGAAATAAATATGGCAGCTTCCATAGGTCTCCGGCCTTGGATTTCTCTTAAATATTGCCGTCACCCCCTTCCCCAACATATTGAAACGGGCATGTAAGTTCTCACTAAACTAAGCTCTTCTAGGTCCACTTTAAATAAAAAGAGAGGAAAAACCTTCAATATTCTGAGCAGGCGCTGTCCTGCACGGATACAGTCTGATTTGGCGGATGGGTTAGGCAGGAGTTACGCTGCACTGACTTCCCTACGCACAGAGCGGGAGGAATAGAGTGTGGGGATGGAAGGAGATGTATGGCAGAGATCTCGCAGCTTTGCAGAACCCGGGCCGCGTATTAGCGAGCGTCTTACCGAGACACTTTAATATGTATGCGCTGCGCCTCTCTGTCTGTCAGAGGATCATGTTCCGAGTTTAGGGGTCGTGAGCTATAAATGTGGAAGGGCACCATTAAAATGTGAACTTGCAAAATATTTTTCCTCACCAAGTCCCCTGGTAAACATTATCCTGTGCAATAAAACAGCAGAAGCAGAAGAGGAGCCGCTGCCACAGCCGAGGTGGAGAATGGAGGAGATATCAATTCTCTGAGCTAATCACAAGATGGGTGGCTTAGTCATAATGCGCCCATTACGTCCCTGACCACGTCAAAGCTAATGATCCCGCCAGACAGCTGTGGGTGGGACTCTCCACCTCCGCTTTGCCTGGAATTTTATTACTAGTGTCATGAATTATCTGCATTTAAAGTAAACCAGAGCTGACTTAATAAAAAGAAACGATACTTACCCGGGCCTTCCTCCAGCCCCATAACCGTGTGTGACTCCTTCGCCATCCTCCCACGGTCTGCCGTTCAGCCCCGGTAACAGGCTCAGTCGCATCAGTACGAGTCTACTGAACAGCAGACCACGGGAGGGACTCATACATGCTTATGGGGCTGGAGGAAGCACCAGGTAAGTATTGTTTCTTCTTATTAAGTCAGCTCTGGTACACTTTAAGGCTCCTTGTTTTACTACGCCGGATTAATTGCGTCGCATTACCCTTTATGCATGCCCTTGTCACTAGGGGGAGCTGCGCAGGAGGCGAGAAGTCTGTATTCCCTGCTGGAGCCATTGATTCATTTAGACACGCTGCTGCTTTCTGGGCACCCTAGGCCGATAATCATCAGCCCCTTCCCGCTTGGCTTCAAGCAACTTTACTAAACCTAATAGGTCAGTGGCATGAATAGTGCTTCCCGCTAGGTGCCCTGAGCTGCCATCCGTGGAAAAGTCTAGGAATAGTTAAGTGAGTGGCTACTGCCTGTGCCAATATGCACCCAGAGAGGTATTGTTATATGCATTCTAAGGTTAATTCATTGCTCCCAACTGTCCCTCTTTCGGAGGGACAGTCCCTCTTTGGGAGCCCTGCCCCTCTGTCCCTCTCATTTGTCCCTCTTTCAGGACTTTGTCCCTCTTTCTATGTAAATACATATATTGCTCTACTAAAAATGTGTTTGATTCTAAATTGTATTCCCATCCTTTCAATTGACATATTGCTAATTTTAAAATGTTAATATGAAGGAAAATGAACCAGGATAGAGAGGACCAGTGTGGTTTGAATTATAAAACAGCATATTTTTCTTATGAAATCTTTATGGTATGCGTGACTAGGGGTGTGTCGGGTGTGATTATGGGTGTGGCTTAAGTGTCCCTCTTTCAGGACTTTGTTGCTCTTTCTATGTAAATATATGTATTTTTCTACCAAAACATGTGTTTGATTGACTTTAAACTTTATTCCCATCCTTTAAATTGATTTATTACTAATTTTAAAATTGAATATGAAGGAAAATGATGAACTAGGATAGAAAGGACCAGTGTGGTTTGAATTATAAAACAACATATTTTCTTATGAAATCTTTATGGTATGCGTGACTAGGGGTGTGATGGAGGCGTGGTCAGAGGTGTGGCAGAGGTGTGACTTAAGTGTCCTGCTTTCTCATCAGGCATGGTCGAAATAGTCGATTTCCGTTTCCGGCACAATTCCGCATTCCGACATATAGAAATTCCATTACCGTTCCATTCCGACGGTATACCGGGGCAGTTCCGCGGAATTCCGATTTATACGGAATTCCGTCAGAAAAATTTTAAAATCTCTCTCTCTCTCTCTCTCTCTCTCTCTCTCTCTCTCTCTCTCTCTCTCTCTCTCTCTCTCTCTCTCTTTTTGCTTTTCAAAAAGTACAAATCCTTAATCATGCTACTTTTTCTATCGAATTGATCATAATGGAAGTATGGTTTATGCTACCGCCAGCTTTAGCATGTAGTGTGGGTCATGGTCTAGAGGGTAAGACAGATACCTACTACACACTAGGTTCTGGGTTCAAATCCCAGCTATGGTATATAAGCATGCTTTTCAAAAAGTACAAATCCTTAATCATGCTAGAGAGAGAGAGAGAGAGAGCTATTGCAGAAGTGACGGTTCCTCTTTAAGCATGTCGCGCCGCTCTGTAAACCTTCGCCTCCAATTCCTCGATCCTCTTCCTCCTCGCCTCCTTCCTGCGCAGAACAGATGCTTCCTGGAAAGCGGCCAGCTATCGTTCCCTTTATGCAATGTTTAACAATACAATGTTCTTTCCTTTATTACCAGATTCCACTGTATAAACGCGCTATCGCTGACCGATGAAGGAGATTAGCTTGTATGTATAAAATTTTAGCTTTTCAATTAAAAGGTATCACAAGCAACAGATGTTTAGCGAAATGTAATTCTCTCTAACGGCAGACATTAAAGTGCCAGCGCCGGAGACTAAGCTCAGCTTCTGAGCATCATTTAATGACTGAACCCGGCTTTACGATGGATGAAATCTGCTTTCACATCTCGATGCTGCGACAGAGGCAGCGGAAGTGTCACCTACTTTGCCGGGAGGGAGATAAGGAGGACACTGCGACATGATCTTGCAGGATGACGCGAAGGAAAATCATAAGCTGGTGCTGTGAAGTTCCTCCAGCTCTTGGGGAGCTACAACTCTCCCTACTCCCCCAACACCACCAAGCTCCTGGTCCATGCGTTGGTCATCTCCCATCTGGACTACTGCAATTCCCTTCTAAAGCTTTCTCCTGGTCCATGCTCGGGTCATCTCCTGTCTAGACTACTGCCCTCCTTTCTGAGTCTGACAAGACAAAACACATTTATATTGCACTTTTCTCCTGGCGGACTCAAAGCACCAGAGCTGCAGCCACTAGGGCTCACTCTATAGGCAGTAGCAGTGTTAGGGAGTCTAGCCCAATGTCAGCTGCTGAATAGGTGCTGGCAGAGCCAGGACAAGGTCCTTTAGCACCCAAGGCTGAGACACCAAAGTTCGCCCCACAATCCCTCCCACCCCAGCCATCACACACTGATTGCTATTAGACTAAAAGGTGCCCCTGGGCCCCCAACCCCTTTAACACCTTAATCTCTAGTTATCTGGCTTGCAGTCACTGCCATGTATCCCCTTTTCTTATTTCTCTCTGCTTCAAACACATTAGGGGAATGATAGCTGAGTGAGTTGTGGCCCCCTCCTACACTGTCTGCGCCCTGAGGCTGGAGCCTCTCTTGCCTCTCCCTTGGCCCTGGGTGCTGGCTTACTGAATACAAAGAGCCAAGATTCAAACCCAGGTCTCCAAAGTCAGAGGCAGAGTCCTTAACCATTTCACCGTAGAGCCACTTTCTGGACTTTCTGAGACCAGACTCCAACCCCTGCAATTCGGTATGAAAGCTTTTTACTGGTCCATGCTCTGGTCATCTCCCACCTAGACTACTGCAATTCCTCCTTTCTGGACTTCCCAAGAACAGACTCTGACCCCTGCAATCCGGTTTGAAAGCTTTCTCCTGGTCCATGCTCTGGTTATCTCCTGTCTGGACTACTGCAATGCCCTCCTTTCCGGACTTACTAAGACCAGACCCCGACCCCTGCAATTCCCTTATTTCTTGACTTCCTGAGACCTGACTCCAAGCCCTGCAATCCGGTATGAAAGCATCCCACTGCTCCTCTTCAGCTGTCCCTTTCTTGCAAGGCCCTGCCCTTGCTTCCTGCCCACCTCAGACATTGTTACATCACTATTTTGTGTACCATTGTTGAATGTTTTCATATCTCCCTATCTATTGTACAGCACTGCGTATTATGCAGAGGCAGATTTCTGGAAAGGCCCAGCCTTTGGTGGCTGCAGCCCAAGAAGGCACCAGAATATGAAAAAAGGGTTGCTACTTGTGAGGGAGGAGGCTGAAAATGGGCAGCAACACATGAAAAAGGGAAACTGATGCCCTAGAGAACCGTACATGAAAAAGAAGAAATACAGTACATGGATGATACACATGAAAGAGGGGACTGCACATGGAGTGGGAGAGGCACTGCTACATATAAAAGGGGAGCAGCAACATATTTTGCCTAGGGGCACAACATGTATAAATCCGGCCTTGGTAATATGGTCTTTATAAAAACAAAAACAAAAAAGTTTTTTTTAATTACTCTTGGACTAGGTGGCCAACTATCGTATTCAGGCATTACATCGCTGGAGCCTATAGGCACAGATGTCCTGGCACCCTAGACTTCACCCTCCATAAACCTACAAACCCCCACCGAACCACACCGCGAGTGTGCTGGCTGTCCCAGCTGTCACTTCTCCCTTACTTCCTTAGCCCATCATCATAGGTAGCTGCTGGTGTCCCTTAGCATTAGCTAGCCAGAAATACCCTCAGTATTAAGTAACTAGAGGTGCCCACAACTGAAGGGAGATCTCGTCAGTGGAATGCCGAGAGCTGGGAGAGTAATCTCTTATTGATGCTCTGCTCGGGCTCTGCATAGGGAAGGTGTGAGGGAGGCGCTCTGCAGGGGAGTGAGCCGCCTTTCTATTATCAGGCGCCTGTAGGCTCGTGCCTACAGTGCCTCATGGTAAATCCAGTCTTGCTTGTACGTTTGGTTTTGATATAATTTAATTAGGGTGCCGAGTCCTGCCAGCACTTAGAATTAGTGATGATCGTAATCAGCAAATTACGATTTCGCTAAATTTCGTGTAAATTTTCGCAATTATGCTTATACGTAATTACGATTTGCAAATTTAATTGATTTCGTGTATTAATTCGTAATTTTGCATAAAATTTTGCGTAATTTCTTGCCGACTTTAGTAGTGAATAGCAAAGCCCCGATACATGCCATTGACACCAAAATTGCTACATACTGTGTGTTAAGGAGAATAGAATTTTGCAAAAAGACCTTACAGTTTTTGAGAAAGTCGATTTTAAAAATGCAAGTAAAAAATGGTTTTTAAACTTAGAAAAATTACAGTTTAAAAACCATTTTTCTTTGCATTTTTAAAATTGAGTTTCTCAAAAACTACAAGGTCTTTTTGAAAAATATTTTTTGTCTTATACCCACTATTCTGCTTAACCTATGTAGCAATACCATGCACGGGGGCTTTGCTATTAACCTTTTAAAGTTGGCACAACATTATGCGAAATTTCACAAAAATTATACAAAAGATTATCTGAAATTTTCAAATGCTACTATTAGATATGAAATGAATTACGATTTTCTCTGAAATTTTGCATTACGATTATGATGTATAATTGCGAATTTCAATGCAAAATTTTGCCCCACCACTGCTTAAAATGTTGGTTTATTATGCCTACCAATCTTCCACTACTGGCGTTGCAATGGTTGTCACATAAAGAGACACCGGCTGCAGTCGTGGAGACAGCCTCGGAGCAGCGCTGGGGAGAAGCTGAGACTGGCTGTGGCGGGGGAAAGTGTGGCACTCAGGGGCACCACTGGGTGCCTCCACAGCTCTGCACCCAGAGGATGAGCACACATTTCGCATAACCGCAATTTTGCCTCATAATTCTCAATGAAAACATGAAACCTTAATGCAAAATTATGGGAAAAATCGTAATTTATTTAAAGGAAAACAGATATGAACATATCCCCCAATGGATTTTACAAAATAAATACTATACCTGGTATTTTCGCTGCTCTGGTGGGCCGTTTTTGTGTGTTTTTTATTACTAAAACTCCATGCAAAACACAGTTCATCAGAAAAGCATATTATTTAGTGGACTGTGTGCAAAATAAAATCACCATTTCTAAAAATCTCTTATGACTAACAAATATAGATAAAAAAAAAGTTTTCCAGTATACCCTTACATTAGCAGCTCCTCCCATCTCATAACAGCTCAAAGTGATGCTGCAATTATACAGAACAGTAAAGCAGAGCAACAAGGGGGCAGGCTTGGGCTTGAAAAGACATCAGAGAAGACAGACTCAGCTATAATGATTCCTGAGCAAAGCCAGACTGAATGCTCAGTCGGGGATTTTATCAGGGCTGATAAGAAGCAAGCTGAACAGTGAAGAATGAAGCAGAGAGCAGGGTAGGTGTTTTCTCTAATGTTCCCACTGATATATGTGGTAAAATACATGAGGGTTCTTCGTCTCTGGTTCACTTTAATATGTAAATATAATCAGCAACTGTAATTTCATGAAAGGCTAGTTTTACACCTGGCCATAGCGCCGCCCCATTGCATTGCACCGCCAAAAACGTCATTCATATGACCCTGCAGCAGAGTGCGCCAACATGGTCATATGTATAACGCCGATCCCTCCCCCCCATGCATGCCCCTCACACTCCCTTTGCCGCCTGTCCCCGCCCCCTTGCCCAGTGATATACTCCCTGCTGGACAGAAATTACGTCACTGGGATCTCATAATCACGTCATTCTGCACAAGTACGTTGCACTGCCGGCAAGTATTTACATTTTCTGTGTTGCCCATTGACATGAGTTCATCACAACCCGTGCAGATCCTTCTGTAATTGATGTAATCACCACTTGCCAAGTGCCCAGAGAGGGAGGAACTGCAAACTTCCACTGTTTTTTGGCAGGCTGAAGTTCACCTGAAGTCTGCTGGCCCTCAGATCCTTTCCCACCGCCTGTGCTAACTATTGCATCTCCTGTGTGTCTTCTTCTACTCCAAGGTACTGGAGTAAGGAAGATAGGATGAGAACGGAGGGAGATCACATTGAAGGGCCACACAACCAACTATTAGTGGCCGGTGCGAGCATTGACCAACCTAACGGTTGTCACAACGGCCCGGTGAGTTCTCACCCTCTCGGGTGCCTGGTGCGTGCCTATTTACACACCTCCAAAAAAGTTCGGAAGTTAGTTATCACTGTCTGCTATGGACCACTGCTCTCTACTGCTACCTACTGATGTTTATGCTGCCACATTAAAATAGCATTGTAGTGAAATAACGTAGAATGCAGTAAATTATTCAGGATACCCGCTTTTATGATAATATCCATGGTTTCAGCATCAGAAATACTTCATATATCTATATATTGCTGTATATCGGTATGTAGCTCCGCCCTCCCGGTGATGCTTAGCCTAGGCCAGTAAAAGATAAACTTGGCTCTCCAGCTGTTAAATAACTACAAGTCCCACAATGCATTGCAGTAGTCTGACAGCCACAGTCATGATTCATAAAGGCAAACGCATTGTGAAATGTATGGGACATGTTGTAATTCCTTAAATTATCATAATGTATGGCGCCATTATTTTATTTGGAAATAAAGGTGCATTTTTTTAGTTTTTCATAGTGCACACCCTTAGGTAACTACTATTTATGTTTGTTTGTTTTTAATTGTAATTTTTTTTTAATTAAAAATTTTATTGGGGAATGTGGGAGGTAAACAGTTAATTTTAAATGTAAATTATTGCATTTATTAAAAAAAAAAATGTATGTAGATGTAGTTTTACTATTGGCCACAAGATGGTCAATATTTTCCTTTTTCGTACTGTAAGCGAGCGCTCTCGCTTACAGGAAGTGTAGGGAGGACGTGATTTTTTTTTTCTTTAGAAAGATTGCATTCTCCTAGAAGCCGTCAGTCTTTCTAACAGGGACTTAGACCAATGAATGAGAACTGCGTTTATAAATTATCTTGTGTTTTCCCATTGTCAAATCCCCTCCCCCCCCTTTCTCGATTTACATTCTGAAATTTATCACACGTGGTGACATCTTTAGTCCTGTCAGGTGCAGCTCTGTGGAATGTTTGTTTCTAAGAATCCCAAAGACAGTGAAAAATAAAACTGCCTAGGCCAGTGATAGACAGACTTGTCTCTCCAGCTGTTATGGAACTACAAGTCCCACAATTGCCTGGCGTACATTGTTACACCACTATTTTGTGTACCATTGTTGAATGTAATGTTTTCATATCTCCCCTATCTATTGTACAGCACTGTGTATTATAAGCCTGTAAATAGTGATGGATGCAAAACTGAAAAAATGCACCTTTATTTCCAAATAAAATATTGGCACCATACATTGTGATAGTGACAAAATGTATATGGCGTAATAACCGGGACAAATGGGCAAATAAAATATGTAGGTTTTAATCATGGTAACATGTATTATTTTAAAGCTATAATGGCCAAAAAATGAGAAATAATGAATTATTTCCATTTTTTTCTTAATATTCCCATTAAAATGCATTTAGAAAAAAATAATTCTTAGCAAAATGTACCACCCAAAGAAATCCTAATTGGTGGTGGAAAAAACAAAATATAGATAATTTCATTGTGATACGTAGTGATAAAGTTATTGGCAAATGAATGGGAGGTGAAAATTGCTCGAATGCATAAGGTGAAAAACTACTAAAGGCTGAAGTGGTTAAGCTTTAGTAAAATATCGGTAAGATTTTCTACTGTTTTATTATCGTTATTAACAATTTTCATTTGGCAATATTATTGGATAATATACACCATCTACCATTTAAAAATGAAGAATATCAGTAGATATTAACAATATTTTTATAAATAAAAAAAATTGATATAAATGATATTTTTATTAACGAAACCTACGCCCATTTTTCCTCACACCCCTTTTTTACGTACGCATATCTGCAAACTCTGGGATCATTTCAGCACCAAGGAGAGCACAGAGTCTGACAGTACCATGTACATCCATGTATGCTCTGACCATGGTGCTGAATTTATGGACTTTGTTCACGGAAATGCCACCCTTTCTACATAACCCGGGCTTTCTTACAGTCATTTAAACCTCTCACTACATGATGCATACCGAAGTGAATCTTATCAGCTTCTCGGCAATACGGTAGTAGAATCCTTTCGAGAGACTGAAGTGTTTTCATTATTACCACCAGAGTGCCAGACAAGCACAATGGAAAATAGTTTTATCACTTGGAAGACTGAATGATGTGGAAAGCTGGGAGGATTTTTAATAACGATGTGAACTGTGAAGTAAGCGCAATCTAGGACACCATTTGTAGACCTGATAATGCCTCATCTCGCAAATTGTGGAAGGTATCTTATTGTTTAAAGGCAAAACTATTACTACAAGATAGTTCTACAAAGACAGTGATATTTTTGGGGAAGAAGGTAAACTCCAGCCTGGAACGAAGACTAAAAAGAATGAATTGCATCTCAATGGCCATTTCTTTTGAGCCTATTATATGGCGGATGGTCTACAGAATTTCCTGCGCCTTCCACCTGGTGACTTTGCTGCGTTTGCATCAGAATTATTTAAAGCGTGTCAACCCCCCTTCAGAAATATACCAGCATGCCTGGCTAGAGACTGTTCTCTCTGTGTAATTTCCCCCTCACTCTCAGCCAGATCCGCTGCGGGAAATAGTCACTTATCAATAGTAACGACGATGTGCCACTCAGGGAAGGAGAATAGACTTAGAAGTTCACAGTAAAATAGCTATAATGCAAGGCGGGCACCCAGAGCAATTGGAAGAAAAAGCTGTTATTACTCAGCCCCGGTGGCTGTATAATAATAAAGCAAAGGCAATGTTTCCCTGCATAATGCTAATAGAAAGGCCACTGGCTCTGACCCAGAATCCTTCTGTTGAATGACTACAAGATTCACATATCAGAAGCAATATGCAATAATGAACGCTCACAAAGGAAAATGCAGAGGCGACACAGTCACACTGACACTGGAAGGGTTATAGCTGACATTTCCCAGAATCCTCTGAGGGACAGACATCTCGAAAAAACGACCCCTGGAGATAGTGGGGGTCAGTAAACAGTAGAAGGTTTTTCTTATTCTATAAGCAAAGCATAGATATTAGCTAAAGGTGACCTTTTATACAGCTACCAGCCCCTTTGACAGAGCATAAATATATGAAAATATGTGTTTTGGCTACAATGTATGTAGAATGTATGAAGTCGAGGCTAAGGTTCCAGTGTATGGTGCATGGTAGTTACTGCAATAATTTGCAATTGCTATATACAGTAAATATATATATATATATATATATATATATATATATATATATACACAGTATATATATCCCCTGAAACTTGTGTGGTCCCCTAACATCATCCAAACTTAAGGGGTACCTAACGTGACCCTGGTCACTCACCGTTCTTCCACGTTCCTCCACTCAGCCGATGTCCCCCTGCTAAATCTGGCTGACTCAGCCAGGCGCGGGCGCGGGAACTATCTCTCACTGCCTGATGGTTTCACAGGATGGGGGCAGCTCTAGTGAAGTCCTATAGTCGTGCATGGGAGCGTGAGATGCGTGGGGTGATTAGGAGGAGGTTGTTGAAGGAGCAAAGTGGGTGGCCAGGTGTGTATCTGCTAACCAGGTCAGAGATGCAGGGTGGGCAGGACTTATGTATAGATTTGTTGGCCAAACATAGGATCTTGAAGCTGATTGTGAAGCAAATTTGGGGGGGTTGAAGGAGAGGACAGAGTTTAGAGTGACACCCAGGCAGCGGGCTTGTGTAGCAGATGATTGTGCCATTGACAGGGACATACTGTAGATGTCTGTGGGGGGTGAGACTGCACAGGATGGGAAGATTAGGAGTTCAGTCTTATCCAGGTTTAACGTTAGGAACCTGGCAGATAACCAGGATGAGATAGCTGAGAGGCAGGAAGATACCTTCTCCATGGTGGTGGTGGAGAGGTCCATGGTATGGAGGTAAATCTGGGTATCCTCTGCATATAGGTGATAGTTAAAGTCCAGAGAGGAGATAGGTTTGCCGATGATGAAGAACAGAGCCTTGGGGGACCCCAACTGAAAGGGGGCGGAAGTTGAGGAGGAACCATTGAAAGAGGTCTTACAGAAGCAATTTGAGAGGTAAGAGGAGAACCATGCCAGGACAAGGTTTTGAATACCCGCAGATTGCAGGGATTCAAGAAGCAGGGAATGATCAACAGTGTCAAATGCTGATGAGAGATCTAGGAGAAAAAGGCTGGTGTCCTTCACTCATTGTTCCCAAATAGCTGCTCCATTAGTCACATGACTCTCCACTAAGCTGCCACAGCCTGAAAATTGCCCGCACAGTGCAGTCTGCTGTTTTTGCTTGCAGCAGAATTTTTTTTTACCACACCAGACGTAAGAGGGACCAGGCCCGCCATCAGGGGGGGACATCCGTGACTCCCGTCACGGGCCCCGGGCCTGCAGGGGGGCCCCATCCCCGCCGTGGCCCTGGCGGGTGCCGCCCGGCCGCTGCTCAACCCCCCCTGGCCGCTGCTCCCTCCCTCCAGCCGCCGCGTCAGACCTCGATCAGGCGGCGACCAATCGTGCGGGCGCTAGGACCCAGCGCCCGCACTGATATGCGGAAGTGACGTCACTTCCGCATATAGAGCGGGTGCGTCCAGCGCCCGCTCTCACTGGTCGGGTCGCCGCTGATCATGAGGTCTGACGCTGCTGGCAAGGTAGGGGAAACAGCGGCGGCGGCTGGGGTGGGCTCCCTGTCACTCGCTCACTAGCTAAAGGGGCTCCCTGTCACTCGCTCACTAGCTAAAGGGCCTCCCTGTCACTCGCTCACTCCCTAAAGGGCCTCCCTGTCACTCACTCACTAGCTAAAGGGGCTCCCTGTCACTCACTCACTACCTAGAGGGCCTCACTGTCACTCACTCACTCCCTAAAGGGGCTCTCTGTCACTCACTCACTCCCTAAAGGGGCTCCCTGTCACTCACTCCCTCCCTAAAGGGGCTCCCTGTCACTCACTCACTCCCTAAAGGGGCTCCCTGTCACTCACTCCCTAAAGGGGCTCCCTGTCACTCACTCACTCCCTAAAGGGGCTCCCTGTCACTCACTCACTCACTCACTCCCTAAAGGGGCTCCCTGTCACTCACTCACTCCCTAAAGGGGCTCCCTGTTACTCACTCACTCCCTAAAGGTGCTCCCTGTCACTCAGTCACTCCCTAAAGGGGCTCCCTGTCACTCAGTCACTCCCTAAAGGGGCTCCCTGTCACTTAGTCACTACCTAAAGGGGCTCCCTGTCACTCAGTCACTACCTAAAGGGGCTCCCTGTCACTCAGTCACTACCTAAAGGGGCTCCCGGTCACTCACTAACTACCTAAAAGGGTTTCCTGTCACTCACTGCCTAAAGGGCTCCATGTCACTCACTACCTAACCTGGGGGTCCCTGTCAGAATCCAGGTGAGAGGTGTCTACCATAATAAGGGGGCATTCTGCCTATTTATGTGAAATGCTGTCTATTTATGTGCCTCATGACTGCTGAATTTGTCTTGTTGGGGGCCTAATGATTGAATTTTTACTTGTTGGGGGCCTCATGATTTGTTGGGAGCCTCATGATTGCTGAATTTGTCTTGTTGGGGGCCTCATGATTTGTTGGGGGCCTCACGATTGCTGAATTTGTCTTGTTGGGGGTCTCACGATTGCTGAATTTGTCTTGTTGGGGGTCTCACGATTGCTGAATTTGTCTTGTTGGGGGCCTCATGATTGCTGAATTTGTCTTGTTGGGGGCCTCATGGTTTGTTGGGGGCCTCATGATTGCTGAATTTGTCTTGTTGGGGGTCACATGCTTGCTAACTGCGAGACTATGGGAAAAGCTGAATCATTACCATATGAGACAATAGCATTAAACCTACTTTTTTAGCTTTTTTAAACAGAAAATAAAACTGGGAGGTTCTAAAAAAATGATGGAGCACTTCCTCCTTCCGGCTTGAAGGAGGAAGTGCTCGATATCGAGGCTTGCAATGCGTCCATTCGGACACTTGCACCTCGTTGAAACGCTGGGCGGAGATCGGCGTTCTGGGTAATTAACCCCGCCGCATCTAGCCGCTCAGCTGTGGCAATTAGAGCTAACTTGAATCACGAGTATCCACCGTGGTTATTCGTGATTAATTTGTGGACAGCAAGCCTCCAACTACCTCTGCCAACATGTAATGGCTACGCACATTTCTCAGTTTGGGGGGAGGGGGGGGCCCGGACTGATGATTTGTGAGGGGCCCCAAAATTTCTGATGGCGGCCCTGAGAGGGACACGGCTTGTCCGGGGCGATGGTGATGGATTTTCTGCTCTGCTGGTAGCGGGAATTACACTCTCTGTTCCCTGACGCCCCTGTTAGAAGTAATTAAGCTTGCGGCAGATGAGCGAGCTTCACTAGAAGGGGCCTGACTCGCTCACATCAGCCCGCGAGTCACGTTCCCGTGAATTGTATCTCTCTCTCTGCCTCTGTCCGTCATTCACACCTGACTGAAACCCATCTATCAACATGTCAGCCACGAACACTTCATTCTATGTGTGAGAAAGAAAGAAAATTCCCAGTCCGAATCCAGCCCTTCCACAAACACGTTGGACGTCCAATCTCGTATCTATCAGCCGTGCCGTGAGAGAGCGTTTGTCTTCCGCGGATGGCAATGAATCATACGCCAAGCTCCAGTTTGACTTGACACAACCGGGTTGGAATTATAATGATCTTTAGGAGAGGAGAGGATTGGAAACGTGACTTCTTTTTTTTAGCTTGAAGACTATTATTCATTTTAAAGAGAACCTGACGTGAGTTTTAAAAAAATCCAGAGGCTTAGAGTAAAGCCTCTGGATTCCATAGAGCCTTCCCAGTCCTCTCTCCATCCCCTCAGTCCACCGCTGTCCCTCCAGGGGAAACTATTGGATCTCAAAAAGGAGAGAAAAAAAGAGAAAAAAGGACTGGCACTGCGGTCATGGGACTAATATGGGGACGATTCTCCGGTCAGGAGGGATCAGGGTGGATCAGGGTATAAGCCTTCTGTGTGCTCAGGATGCTGAAGTAAACATCAAACGTATATACAGAGCAAGGAGATAGATTTATCCGGCACTACATATAAAAGTTAAGCATGTCTGTCATTTATTGTATCCATCTTGCTGATCATACAGAAATAGATCCATTGATGTTATATGTACAAAACGGACATACCCTTCTGGTGCTTGCTGTGGGGCAATGTGGGAGCAGCGGCCCGCCTGACAGCTGCTTCGCTCAAAAACGAGCTTCTTCTGAGGCTCCGTGCACGGTATCATACCCATCATTGGGTTGTTAAATAGTGCCGGGCATCCCCTCCGGCTTCCGCGTACGTCACGCCGCAAAGACGTCACTTCATGCCGTCACTATTGCGTCTTGTGCGCATGTGTCTAATAATCCGCATGACGCATGAAAAATACTGGTGGGCACGCGTACCTTTCTACGCATATGACGCATAACTCAAAAGGAGTAGGAAGGGGAAGTGTTTATGCACTCCACAGTGGTTTTTTGGTTCCAACTCCATTGTGGAAACTCAAAAAACCACTAGATGGTGCTAAACCCAGCAAGAAGCATCTGCTAATATAACCAAAGTTATTAAATAAAAACCACATCTTTATTCTATACAATTAAAAATAATATATTTAAAAAATGAATGGCTAAAAGGGGTGTGGTATGTATATTTAATTCTTAATGGGAAAAGGGGAGCTCGGTGATGCTAAACCCTCAAAGTTAACTTTGTATCCATGTTCTATGGATCCTTCTATCCTATTTCCACACCAATATTGTGTCCTAAGTTTAGCACCTCCAAAAATTAATTTGTTTTTCTTGTCCCACAATACCCCACAATCACAGCTACAACTCAATCCCCTTGGAGTTATGCATCATATGCGTAAAAAGGTACGCGTGCGCACAAGTATTTTTCATGCGTCATGCGGATTATTAGACACATGCGCACAAGACGCAATAGTGACGGCAGGAAGTGACGTCTTTGCGGCGTGATGTACGTGGAAGCAGGAGGGGATGCCCGGCACTATTTGAGAACCCAATGATGGGTATGATACCGCGCACGGAGCCTCAGTAGAAGCTCGTTTTTGAGCGAATCAGCTGTCAGGCGGGCCGCTGCTCCCACATTGCCCCACAGCAAGCACCAGAAGGGTATGTCCGTTTTGTACATATAACATCAATGGATCTATTTGTATGATCAGCAAGATGGATACAATAAATGACAGACATGCTTAACCTTTATATGTAGTTCCGGATGAATCTATCTCCTTGCTCTGTATAAAAGTATTGGATCTGTATGTCAAATACATCTTGGTCAGGTAGCCTTCAGCATTACTCCCTCAGTCCCTCAGTACTTCTGGAGATGGGCGGGTCTGTGGTGTGTATGCACAAGTCCGTTCTCACACATGCACTGTATGGCTGTGTCTTCAGAAGTGACTTATGGAGAAGTTAGATACTTACCTCAGTAGATGAAAGCCTCTGGTGGTGGACTGTAGCTGTGCAGAGTCTATATTCCACACCATTTATTAAATAGGTTTCTTCTGGCTGTGTATGCGGCTGTGGATGAGAGCATGTGTGAGGAAGGTCTGCACATGCCCAGTTCTTGCACAGAGGAAAAAAGTTGTGTATGAGAATCAGGGGCGTAACTAGGCCCCACCGGGCCCCCCTGCAGAATTTCAGAGCGCCCCCCCCCCCCCTCCCTGGGGCCCGCTCGTGGCCCGTTTTGTGGGGGCTGGAGGGGTGGCAGCATGAGGGGAAAGCCTTGGCCACAGTCAGCGGGGAGAGGGGAAGTCCCCCCCCCCCCGCGGTAGCATGGGCTGCAGGGCCTATTGTTACGCCACTAATGAGAATCTTCGTTGTACTAGGCATGATCGATCCAGATGCGCTCAGGGAGCTGGGAGTATTGCCAGAAGATTAAGGGGAACTTTGTGCTGGAACGGGGAGCTCTATGAGGATCCGGGAAGCCTCTGGACCATCCTACCCAGGTAAGTTTCTAACTTTTTGCCCCTCCCCACTTGTCACAGTCAGGCATGGGCTTTCGATTAGTAAACTCGGGATTCATATGAAGTCTAATGACTTCACCTGTGACCACAGGCAACAGGAAGCTAACATACTCACAAGTCTTTGGGGATGTCTGCGTTTCATTACGCGTCATAGGTATAATGAAAGCCACGTTCCACAACTCACTACCATGCTTCCTCTTTCAAGCCAGAAGGAGGAAGTGAGGAAGTGAGCCTTGGAATGTGGCTTTCATTACACCTATGACGTGTAATGAAACGCAGATGTCCTGAAGACTTCTGGGTATGTTAACTCCCCATTGCTTGTGGTCACAGGTGAAGTCATTAGACTTCATTTGATTCCTGAATTTGAGTAGTTTATTACTCGAAAGCTCATCCCTGATCACGATCCATATCTGCTGGTGATACTGTTATGAACTTGTTGCCTGAACTTCCTCTATTTAGCAGCAGAGGTCTTGCATTCCCTTCAAGAACTCTGGTAATTTATCATGATTCCTCCTGTTCACCAGCAGGGGGAAAACCTCCTCAGGAACTGTGTTTCCTGCAGATTTTGAATGAGAGGAAATATTAATCACCTGACTCCTCCTCTGCACAAGTTATAAGCCAGCACCTGCAGACCCAATGTTGCTAGTTCATTGATGCTGCTTAGCCTGTGTGCTATCCCTTCCTGTTTCCTGTCTGTGATCCTTTTGCCTTGTGATTATTATATCATATCTCCCAACTTTTTGAGATGAGAAAAAAGGGACACTTAAGCCACACCCCTGCCACACATCTGACCACGCCTCCAGCACACCCCTAGTCATGCATACTATAAAGATTCATAAGAAAAATATGTTGTTTTATAATTCAAACCACACTTGTCCTTTCTATCCTGGTTTATTATCCTTCATATTAACATTTTAAAATGAGTAATATACAGTGGGATGCAAAAGTTTGGGCAACCTTGTTAATCGTCATGATTTTCCTGTATAAATTGTTGGTTGTTACGATAAAAAACGTCAGATGAATAGATCATACAGGGGACACACACAAGGATATTTGAGAAGTGAAATGAAGTTTATTGGATTTACAGAAAGTGTGCAATAATTGTTTAAACAAAATTAGGCAGGGGCATAAATGTGGGCACCACAAAAAAAGAAATGAAATCACTATTTAGTAGATCCTCCTTTTGCAGAAATTACAGCCTCTAAACGCTTCCTGTAGGTTCAAACGAGAGTCTGGATTCTGGTGAAGGTATTTTGGACCAATCCTCTTTACAAAACATCTCTAGTTCATTCAGGTTTGATGGCTTCCGAACATGGACAGCTCACTTACAATTGACAACCACATGAGGACCAGGGGATTTTTCCCTGCACTGTGCTGGGTGGGCTCGTCAGCCCGCAGCACAGATCGTGTTTGCTGCAGGGCGATCAGACTTCCCCCCTTTTTTCCCCACTAGGGGGATATCCTGCTGGGGGGGGTCTGATCGCCGCCGCCTGTTTGTGCCTTGCGGGGGGGGCTCCTCAAAGCTCCCCTGCGCAGCGATATTCTGCCCTCCCTCTCCTTCCCTCCCTCCCCTCCTCGCTTTGGGCGGCACAGGACGGCGATCCGTCCTGTACCGCCTCTGATAGGCTTTAGCCTATCAGATGCCGGCGATCCCTGGCCAATCAGAGGCTGGGGATCGCCGATCCGTACGCTGTAAACACCGGGGATTTCTTCCCCGGGTGCTTACAATTAGCTTGCGAGCCGTGATCGGAGGCTCGCAGTATGTTCACGGAGACACCCTCCGTGAACTGACATGGAACGTTACCATGGAAACCCGCTTACGACCAGCCGCCGCCTATTGGCGTTAGGCGGTCGTTAAGTGGTTAAATACTCTTTCTCATAATGGGATTCACCTGTGTATGTAGGTCAGGGGTCACTGAGCTTGCCAAGGCAATTTGAGTTCCAATAATTAATTTTAAAGTTTTTGGAATCAATAAAATGACAAAATAAATAAAAACTGCCCAAATTTATGCACCTGCCTAATTTTATTTGAACAATTATTGCACACTTTCTGTAAATCCAATAAACTTAATTCCACTTCTCAAATACCACTGTGTGTGTCTCCTATATGATATATTTAATTGACATTTTTTTATCGTAACAACCAACAATTTATACAGGATAATCATGACAATTAACAAGGTTGCCCAAACTTTTGCATCCCACTAATGGGATTTGATTTTTATGGTGACAATCCCGCTATTTGTTCACTTTGCTTGTATTAGCACCTCAGTTTACCATTTTCATATTATCGCTCCCAGTGATGTTTAGCTTAGGCTGTTAAGCTATTCAGAATTGTCCTCCCAGAACAATCTGGGAGACCAGGTATTATTTTCACTGGCTTCTAAATTCTCAGGCTGGTTTCACACTACTAACCAGCGTTTTTAGTACGGTGCGATTGGATGATAGCAATGCACCGCAACACAAAAAAAGCCTTCCCAAATGCCTGCTCTAATGCGCGGTAATGGAAATTATGTATGCTAATGAGAGCCTAAAAGAAGCTCTCTCTTCTTGTGGTGGAAACACATATTGCAAGGAAAACAAAAGTTTGCTTTCCTAAAACAGAAAAAATTTGCGATAATTCAGGCTGGAGTGAGCTTGAGATGTCTCCCAGAGCAACACTGCTGAATATATGCAAATTAACCATTGTACCCTTAGAAGCTAAACACACCTCCAGAACCGCTGGAATGCAATGATGTGTCAGCTTGTTAAATTTAATTAAATTAACAAGCTGACACATCATTGCATTCCAGCGGTTCTGGAGGTGTGTTTAGCTTCTAAGGGTACAATGGTTAATTTGCATATATTCAGCAGTGTTGCTCTGGGAGACATCTCAAGCTCACTCCAACCTGAATTATCGCAAATTCTTTCTGTTTTAGGAAAGCAAACATTTGTTTTTCTTAACATCTTAGTAAGGGGGCTTTTAGGACCATTGTAGTCCCTTACACACTCCAATGAGTTCTGGGTCACCATGAGCTTGCTGGTTAGTCTGTGCCATATTGCAAGGAAATGTCCCGAAAAAAAAAACGTGCTCCCTGTACATGCGCCCTGCAACGTGAACACTTAACAGTTTAAAAAAGCTGTGTCACTATACACTTACATGACCTCCAGTTGCCGCACCTCACCGCGCATGCTGGCCCCTAACACGCTGTTACCGCGATTCAATTTGAAGACTTCCGGCGCATCACACCACGCCAGGTAGGAAATGCCCCATGGACTTGAATTGGTTTAGCGCAGTGATTTGCAAACTTGGCTCTCCAGCTGTTATGGAACTACAAGTCCCACAATGCATTGCAGGATTCTGACAGCCACAGTCATGATTCATAAAGGCAAATGCATTGTGGGACTTGTAGTTCCTTAATGGAAACCAGAGCTTAAATAAATAAAATGATTTATACATACATGGGACTTCCTCCAGCCCCATCCACTTGGATCGTTCCCACGCCGTCATCCTCAGCTGCCCACAACTTTGGTACCGGGTCCTGTCACTTCCGTCAGTCGGAGCCAGTCTACGCAGGAGAAGTGCGTATCTCACCAGCGGCTGCACTTCTTCTGCACGTAGAGGGCGCACTTCTTCTGCTGACAGAAGTGACAGGACCCAGTACCGAAGCTGTGAGCAGTGGAGGACAGTGGCGTGAGAGCAATCCGAACGGATGGGTCTAGAGCAGTGGTCCTCAAACTAAGGCCCGCAGGCCGAATGCAGCCCCCCAAGGCTTTTTCACTGGCCCCCAAACAGATAATGTATAACTTATAGATGCGGCCCACTGCACCATTTAATATCGGCGCCGGTGGACCACATATAGAACAGCAGTGCTGCCACCACCCATCCACATACTGTAGAAGCCAGCAAGCAGTCATTCGCTGGCTTCTAATACAATTCTGCATCAGGTGACACTGCTGTCCAACTGGACGGCAGGTTGTCCCCTGGGTGTGCTTCATTATCTGGTGCACAAAGACATTCTCCAGGTGCTGCGTGACTTAATGGCTGCTGCTGGGATTTCTCCTCCAGGCATGATAGGGGGGAATCAATACCTAGATTCAATGGAATGTTTTTCTACAACATTTTATGTATTTTCTGGCCCCCCAGCAGTCTGAAGTATGTTGACCCGGCCCTTGACCAAAAATGTTTGGGGACCCCTGGTCTAGAGGAAGCCCCAGGTGTGTATAAATCTTTTCATTTAATTGAGCTCTGGTAAACTTTAACAGCTGGAGAGCCAAGTTTGCAGGTTACTGGTTTAGTGCACCCCTGTGACAAGACAGGGTAATGCAACGTGCCAGTGTGAAAAGGGCTTCAGAAACAAACATTCCGCAGAGCTGCACCTGACGGGACTACATATGTTGGCACTTATGATAAATTTCCCAATCTAAAGTAAGATTGTAAAATAAATAAATAAGCATATTAGAAGCAATATTGTAAAAAAAAAAAAAGAATCAAAAAATGTTTTAATTGTTATTTTCACTTTAACATTCGACTTTAATGTAGCTTGTTCGTAGAATGCGTTTGCTCATTCCTATTCTCCAACCTCTACAAATCAATCTGTGTCTTCTGTATCCGAAGCACATCCCCTGTAGGAATGCGCGGACGCCGCAACCATCTCATCTGATTGGCCAATGCGAGATATTGGCACGCAATGCATGACTGATTTCCGATACTTTGTGGGATATCGTTCTGCGATTATAAAAAAAAATAATGAATGTTCTCTCCACACCAGAGAGATCTATTCATTTGTTTGGGTTTGTTTTTTGTTATTCCTGTGAAATATGTTCCTCTTTCCAGCTAATTTAATTTAATGAGAAGAGTCATATGGAAGCGGCGCCTATCTAAACAGTTTATTGATAATGTGACGGAGCAGGGAGGAAACAATTACGGGGCGCCCGCTGCCCGACAAGCACCGCGGACCTTTCCATTAAATTCTCCAAAATGGCCCTATTTGCAACAATATCGCCGAGCCTTTCAATTATAAAGTCATTTGTGAAGCGGCCGCGGCGCGTACATGCTAATATGCCTAGAGCCGATCTTCGTATTACCTTCTAAGCATGTTTGCATTTTTTTTTTTTTTATCAGTTAGCTGAATTGGCGAATCTTCCAGACAGTCCTGAGGACAATAAAGAGGTTTCGATCATTAATAAATGGAAGAAAACTGAACCAAAATAAGATTCAATCAGCATTCTCAGTTTAAAAAATTAAAATTGATTTCTCCTCATAATTATAACAACCTGAGTGAACCTCCACCAATATTGTCATTCTGCATGCTAAGTTTTAAAAAATAAATTCTCTGAAATACTTTTTCTTGAATCAAGAACATGATCACTCTGGTTTCAGCTTCCTGTGCCGTGGACCTCTGATCACTTATGGCCATTGTAGAGGTCTGGGGCAAGCCCATTTGCCAAGTCTAGTTTCCAAATAGATTCAAATGGAAAACAAAAGTTTGCTTTCTTAAAACAGAAAGTATTTGTGATAATTCAGGTTGGAGTGAGCTTGAGATGTCTCCCATGATGCATCACTGCTGAATATATGCAAATGAACTATTGTCGTGCTTAGAAGCTGAACACACCTCCAGATCCCCTGGAATGCAGTGATGTGTCAGTTTGCTAATTGTACAGAGCCACAATAAACCAACATGCATACAGACTGTTTCAGACTGGTTGGTCTTCATCAGTGCATGGCATGGATAAATGTGGCTCTATGGAGTAGGACTTGAAACACCCAGAGGTACAGATTACAGACTAACCAGCTCAGGGTGAACCAGAACTCAGTGGAGTGTGTAAGGGGCTTACATTGGTCCTAAAAGCCCCTTACTAAACTGCTATGGAAAACAAAAGTTTGCTTTCTTAAAACAGAAAGTGTTTGCGATAATTGAGGTTGGAGTGAGCTCCGAAATGTCTCCCAGAGCAACACTGCTGAAATATGCAAATTAACCATTGTCGTCCTTAGAAGCTAAACACACCTCCAGATCCGCTGGAATGCAATGTGTGTCAGCTTGTTAATTAGATTCAATAAACTGTGCCACAGGGCAGTACTACAACATGATAGTGCCCCTGAACACACCTCCATGATGACTTCTGCCTTGATAAAGAAGCAGAGGGTAAAGGTACTGGACTGACCTGAGCTCTCCCACTACTTACTGTCTCTATGACTCTCCCTTGGCACCTTCTGTGCATGTTGCATTCCCCTTTGTATGTGCGTAAGATGATGTCATGTTGATTGGCTTGCAGAATGACAGTCTATGACTTCTTGCAGAGGGAGGACATTGTCTTGGGCTAGCGGTAAGTTGACAATTGAAGATGGCCACATGATGAAAGGGTCATCCCCAAACCACATAATGACATAATTCACTCTGCGGCAGGGGACAGTAGTGTCCAGAACTGGTGTGCATCTATGATGCCGGCATTGGCATAGCCAGAGATCATGGGACCTCATAGCTAAACTTATAATAATATATAATAATCCGAACATTTGTATAGCGCTTTTCTCCTGTCGGAATCAAAACGCTCAAGTGCTGCAGCCACTAAGGACGCACTCAAGGGGCCACCCTGCAGTGTTAGGGAGTTTTGCCTTGAACTCCTTACTGAATAGGTACCAACCCTAGCCAGGATTCGAACCCTGGTCTTCCATGTCAAAGACGGTTTTATGCAGCCCTCAGATTTAGGCACTCTTAAGCAATGCCACCTACCTCTACCCTATGTCTATGAGTTAATTGGGCAATTTACATTCTCATGCAATCAACACTGCACATAGTTCATAGGCACTGAGACAAAGTCAGAGGCTGGAGAAACCCAAGAAAGTTAATGGTGATTACGTCAAGTACCACCTGGGCCCCATAGCTGTTGCTATGGCTATTGCTATGCCACTGGATGCAGAGCAGAGAGGGGGCAATCCAAAGCTGTCGCTGGCCAGGGCCCCATTCCAGATATCGTCTTCACAGGCGGTTTGATGCTTTCCCTAGCTGCTGAAGAAGCAACTGAAGAAGGGTGCTTCTGCTTCATCCCTTTTGTTTAGTAATAACTACAGTCTTTGGTTTTAGGGGCCATTAGGAGAGTAATAGGAGGGATCGGGAAGGAGGAGGGGGGGGACCTTTGCCATAGTTGCTCATAATGAGAACTCTAATCCTTTAACTTTTTGCTTACTGGCCTTACGGGCAGAGGTGCAGAACATTAACTTTTAATTTAAAAAGTGGCAACGTGCCCTGGATAGTCTTTCAATTATTCTGGCAGTCTAGATGGCAAATATTGGTTAATAATTACCGTCGGACAACGTTATCCCGCATTAAAGACTTGATCCGGGTCCCATCACATAAAATCAGTCTATTTAGATTGCAGAGTCTCTTCTCCCTCGGGAAATCCCACCACGCTTTATCCAGACGGTCTATCAACGTTTCGAAAGGGCACCTCAATTAATTTTCACCTACCACTAATGAAATAAAAAAAAACTCCCAAGACATAGATATTTCCCATCATGCTCTTCTTAACAGCGGTAAATGTGTTAGAATCAATGCCTTGCTTTTAGGCCTACTCAGCATTAAGACATAATTCCAGAGATGCTGATGTCCATTACCCACAGAAAGTTGGCAAGTTCAGAATATAAACATATTTCCCAGCGAACAAACTTTCCTTTTATCTAATAATCTTTATTGTTTTCTTTTCCTGATTGAGGATCCTCTGACAAATCTTCCCTCCGCAGCTCCCATTTATCTCCGTTACTCCGGCAGTCTGAAAGCCTCGAAACAAAATAAACTCTCAGATTAAAGGAGAACTCTGTGACAAGTCCTTCATTTGGGGAGTGCCCTGGTTGCAGAGATGGATTAATATGGAGCCCTAGGCAAGGTTTTGGCACCCCTTTGCGGTCCATTTGGCTAGCTGAAGTGGAAAGAAGTCAGAAAAGGTGGTAGGTAGGGCCCTTGACTCTCACGAGGCCCCGGGCATTTGCCTAGGCTGCCTGGTGGATGATGCTATTCTGCCTGGCTGCGATCGAGAGAAGACTCCGTACACTGGAGGAGGTGCGCCAGTGGACAGGTGAGTGTAAGTTCTGCTGCCAGCACTCTGCAAGTTGTTCGTCCCAAAATCCAATGCTGCACTCCCGACCCGATAACACCATTTTGTGCAATTGACCAATTGGAGTGATTTCAGGTGAAAACTTACGTTGAAAGACATCCATGGCTACAATTACTAGGTAATGCCTAATGATGTTGATCCGGGGATTTTATCTGATTGCCATCTGGAGTCAGGAAGCAGGGTTGCTCGTAAACTACGGCAGCGCGAATCTACGCATCGTAGTACGCAACTACGCATCGTAGTTCGTAGGCGAAGTTTAAGAACTACACGTACGCATTTCCGCGTAGTCGTAGTCCCGCTATGCGTATCTTCGCCCGCTACGCGTAGTTGACATATGTATTGCGAAGTCAACTACACGTGCGGTAACTGCATTTATATGGGTCATTGCACATGCGCAGAAATTTTGTTGCCCTTTATACGCATACAATTCCGCATTGGATGGTGGAATGTATGCTTATATTAGTTTGTGTATGCGCATAGTTAGCAGATTATTGCGGAAATTTTTCCGCATAAAGGCATATGCGGTCGCATCAACTACGCTACGCAATACGTGAAGCTTGCGTATTTTAATACGTAGTCTACGGTATGCTAACGTAGCGAAGTGGCTGATTTCGGAGCCGTAGATTGCGAAGCGTATTTGCGTAAAAATACGCGTAGTTCCAGCGTAGCGAAGTTGGCTGACTACGACCATCCCTGTCGGGAAGGAATTTTTTTCCCTTTTGGGGCTAATTGGACCATGCCTTGTAAGGGTTTTTCGCCTTCCTCTGGATCAACAGGGATAGGGAGCAGGCTGGTGTTGTACTTTGTTCTCTGGTTGTACTCAGGGCTGGATTTCTACTCTTTACTGCCCTAGGCCACTGTCACCAACCTCCCCCCTTCAGTATAGGTAGTGAGATGACCTCTCCCCCCTTCCCTCTTGTATAGGTAGCCTGATGACCCCCCCACCCCCCAGTATAGGTAGCCAGAGGACTCCGCCCCCTTTCCCTCCAGTATATGTAGCCAGATGACTCCTCCCCCTTTCCCTCCAGTATAGGTAGCCAGATGGCTCCCTTAATCGCTTGTCTCCAGTGCAGACGTTTCCTCTTCCTTTCCGTCTCCAATGCTGCCCATTCCATACTCGTGGCCACAATGTAAACATGCACAGAGTGCAAGGTGGCTGCTGCTCACCGAGTACCACGGTCAGGCCCTTGCCAGATCTCCCTGAATTGCAGCATTTGCAAGCTTGCAAATGCTGCACCAGTTTAGCCTGCTGCTTTGGTGCCCTTCCTCCTGTGGTGCCCTAGGCCATGGCCTAGGTGGCCTTGGCCTAAATCCGTCCCTGGTTGTATTCGATGGACGTATGTCTTTTTTCAACCCAAATAACTATGTAACTATGTAACTATGCATAGTTGAGGCATCGACTTCCAGCAAATTTAATCAGAGTGATCGAATCTGCCAAACGTTGATGGTAAAAATTTAAAGTGTGTGGCCACCTTAACTAAAAAAAGGACCACTGCCTAGTGATTTTCATTGTCATTAGATGTTGTCCAATGTAAGGAAAGTTAAGACTAAGTAACAATGGTATTGTGATGTTAGCCACTTATGAAAAAGAACTTTTTTGATGCAGAAGGAGAAGATTTCTTCAATACAAGCCCCTTTGATGCAAGTTTGTTAAAGAAGGGACACTAGCTTCCTTTATTATGTATGGTTAATCATTTTTGGTTATTTCCTTACTAGTTGATTTCTGCTGTCCAGACATCTCTAAAGCAGCAGGGACAGTCATACTATCCCTGGAAAAAAGAACACATATATAAGAAGATACATACTTGTTCTATATACAGAACATACAGTATGTATTGTACTGTCCATGTTTTGCTTTCAGTGAATTTTATATACTAAATAAAGAAAAAAAAACGTTCCAGGCATTTTCACTCTTTACTGCCTCTGACTGAAGCTAATCCTGATGTCATTTACTCCCTTACGCTTTTTTTTCTCCTGCCTGAAATGGGTTGTGCTGCGCATTGCCCACTCTCCTCCCCACTGAGCTCTATGTTAAAACTGCACTGTTATATCTAGCTTGCTTTGTAAAGACATGTGAGCACAGCATAGATAAACATATTTCAGCAGCTTCTGCAGAGGGATGAGGTGTATTTCCCTTTGCAGCCTCCTGTCACATTGAACTGCCCTCAGCTAGTCAGTGAGGAGCAGGAATGTGGGAGGGGAGACACAAACTTCCCTCTTCCATGCAATGTACCAGAATAGAGTCAGGCTGGCTGTTGATATAAGATTCATTACAACAGACACATTTACAGACACATTTACAGACACACAAAATTTGGGGTAATCGTAATTAGCAGATTATGATCATCACTAGTAGGCTGTGTTCCTTTTCTCTCTCACTGAAAGAGTTAAGAATTCAGAGCTGTGAATCACACTGTCACTGGACTGCAGGGTAAGTCTAGCTGATAAGTAATTGAAAAATTCTCTGTTGTAGGAAACACACATCTGAGTTCAAAAGTTCAAGAATCCTCTTCATGGGACAGCATTTTATACCATTTTCACTATTATCTTCATGAAAATTATCACGAAAAGAATATCAGCATTTTCACTCATCACTGATTTAATCCTTTTGTTTGACTCTAACTACCTAGTGAGGAATAGAGACGGTCAACAAGATGCTAAAAGTTCTGAGCTGATGCAAAATTATGCTAATGTATGCTAACACTCTAGAGGAGCTATCTTGCCTGCTGTTGCCTTAGAATTGCTTCCTGTGAACTGCAGACTTCCACTTTGCATGTAGGCCATGCAGGAAGACTGGGAAATGTAATCTGGCGTCAATTGTTCTCTCTACTTTGGGTTTCACAGGATCATTCCTTCCTGATTGACCCTTTCCAGCAGCTAAATCCAGTCAGGAGATGAAGCGAGCTGTACTGCAGTGATAAGCTCATTTTGAACAATGAAACAGACATTCTGCTCAATGCTTCTATAAACTATTTATAGTCACATCAAGTGCAGCAGCTGCTATATTTAATTTATTGGATTTCCAAGCTCCATATATTTGCAACAAATTTGCATTCAACTTGCGTCAACTCAGAATTATTAGCATTTGACAGGCCATCCCTAGAGCAGAAACATGTCGGTTTGAATCCCAGCCAGGTCAACATCTGCAAGGAGTTTGTATGTTCTCCCCGTGTCTGCGTGGGTTTCCTCCGGGCAGGGCTGTATTTCTGGAAAGGCAATAAAGGCCTGGGCCTTGGGCGGCAGGAGTCCATGGGGGCACCTGAACAAAAAAGAGGAATTGCTACATAGGAAAGAGGAGGCTGAAAGTGGGGAGCAACACATGGAAAAGGGAAACTGATGCCTAAAGGAGCTGTTCTTGAAGAGAAGAGCTACAGTAAATGCATAATACACATGGAAGAGTGGGCTGCACATGGAATGGGAGGGGGGCTGCTGCACATGAAGGCGGAGCCACAACATACTTGGCCTAGGGGGCACAAAAAGTATAAATCCGGCCTTGCCTCTGGGCATTCCAGTTTCCTACCACATCCCAAAAAACATGCAGATAAGTTAATTGGCTTCCCCCTAAATTGGCCCTTGACTATGATACATACACTACACGATACATCCATAGACATAAGACTATGGTAGGGATTAGATTGTGAACCCTTCCGAGGGACAGTTAAGTGACAAGACGATATATATTGTGTACAACGCTGCGTAAGATATCTGCGCTATATAAGTACTGAATATTAATAGTAATAATTCTTTGGACAGAACAATAAATAAAGTTTCCAAGTTCACAAGAGTCTAACTTGTTATAGTTGTTGAACAGAGTTGAAGTTCAGAGAGAAAGATTTTGATTGGCTGCCACCGTGCAGTAAGTGCAGTTCATCATTCTGATGTTTGGTCGCGAGGGATAGCGAATAGAATGACAAATATTTGCGGATGTATGAAAATCACAGTTCATAGAAACCTTACGGCACAATTTATATGCAGATATCGAGCCTGAGTCAACAGAATAAAAGGCAGTAATAGAGAAATACGCATTGCAATCAGCGATAACTGAGAGACACAAAGCTCTCGCCGTCGCGCACAGATTCTCATCTGGAGTAGAAAGCGCTGACGGTTATGTACAAAGCTCTTGATTTGTCACCGTGCCCCAAAGGAAAAGGACATGTTCTCTTCTTATAATTGTCATTGTTCGGTTAGGCGCGATAACGGGCGCGCTGTGACAATGAGACACAATTTATGTCAACCGTTTAACACCTTCGGGGGAAGCTGCCTTTCAGCATCCTATTTAGGAAGGGAAATATTTCAGTGAGACTCCAGTTTTGCTGCACTGACAAAAATAACGCATAGAATAGGGACACGAGATACCTTTTAGTCAGTATGATACTATCATTATAATACTGTTAAAACAAACTTGAGATGTAAAAAACAAAAAGCAAAAGTCCAATGCATGCATGAAAAAAGGCGTGCATGAAAAAAGGGCGCCAGGAAAAAAGGGCCCGGCTGGATAACGAATTGGCGCCGGTGGATAACGAAATCTCAATAATGATAAACATCATTAACGAAATCGGTTAATGATAAATACGGTTTTAAAACAGAGGGAGTTGATAATGAAAATATATTAACGTTAAAAATCGTAGCGTAATTATTACTATTTATTGCATTTATATAGCGCCAACGTATCACGCAGCGCTGCACAATACATAGGGTTACAGACAATGACAACAGGGGTGACTGACAGCACAGTAAAGATAATAGACAATAGATACAACAATACTGGTAATAAGCAATAAGGTACACAACACAATACAGGTAGTAATACAATGTCAGATAAAACACTGGAGTGGTAGTGCTAAATATACAAGTTCAAATATTCTGGGTAGAGTGCACAATCAGGTATGATACACAAGGGGAAAGGGCCCTGCCAAAGGCTTACAATCTAGAGGGAGGGGTGGTGACACAAAAGGAGAGGCGGGGGGTGCATCTAGAGGTTCTTCGCAGAGAGAGTTAGGGCAGCATCAAGGTGGGGTAGGCCTCCTTGAAAAAGTGAGCTTTGAGTGCGGTTTTGAAGGTGTTGAAGGAGGCAAGCCTGATGGGCAGTGGGAGAGAGTTCCACAGGATGGAGGCAGCTCTAGTGAAGTTCTGTAGTCGTGCATGGGAGTGCGAGATGCGTGGGATGGTTAGGAGGAGGTTGTTGGAGGATATACTGTAAGTGGGTGGCCAGGTGTGTATCTGCTGACGGAACTTAACCCAACCCTACCCTCACACAGAACCCTCCCCTGGTGGTGCCTAAAACTAACCCCCCCGGTATTGCTTAAACCTAACCACCCCCTAGGAGGTGCCTAACCCTAACCACCCCCTCTGGTGGTGCCTAACCCTAACCACTCGCCCTGCAGAAACACCCTTTTACACATAGAAACATTAATCTCTTTAATAATGTAGAATCTGTACATACAATTAAAATAATATGACAAAAACTATAACGTCACAAGCTTCTAAAACGATAACATACTTTAAAAACTTTAATGTTCTAATGTTGTTAACGATATTTATTGGGTGCCCTTTTTTTCAGCTTTTTAACAATATTGCCGTATTAACGATAATTGTATTAGGGTCTATGACGGCACCCATTTCGTCCACTAGCCACAGACGCCCTTTTTTCTTGATTCTGAAAAAAGGGCGCAGGATACAGCCGAATTCCTTATTTTACAATAATAAGTATAAAATATCGGTTTAGAAATAAATTTGGTTTTAAATTATCACTTTGTTTAAAATTCATTTTTAACGATTGTTATTATCCCAGATACACGTACAAGTTTATGTTTAACCACTTGAGGACCACAGTGTTAAACCCCCCTAAAGACCAGCCTGTTTTTTCTCTAATTGGCCACTGCAGCTTTAAGGCCAAGCTGCAGGACCGCTCAACACAGCACACGAGTGATCCCCTCCCCTTTTCTCCCACCAACAGAGCTCTCTGTTGGTGGGGTCTGATCGCTCCACATTTGTTAATTTTTTTTTAATATAAATATTTATTTCCTTTTTTAAAAAAATAAAAATGCTTTTTTTTATTAGTCCTCCCCTGCTCCTCCCCCCCCCCGCCAGCCAATCAGGGCTGCCTATGGCAGCCGATCACTGTGCAGCCTCAGGAGGGGACAGCCGTTTTCTGCGGAAGCGGAACTTGCCAATTTCGGCCATCCCTAGTTATCCAGCCGGGCCCTTTTTTTCCTGGCGCCCTTTTTCATGCACCTCCTTCAGTGCTAGCTAGGACCCCCGAGCGTGGCTGCACTGCACATATGCAGTAGCATGGACCCATTTGGGCTTCAGTGGACAAAACCAACCCTGATCGGGAGTCGGGTCCCTGCTACTGGGCAGGTGCGAGCTGTCGACGAGAGCTTGTCAACACTTTTTGGGACGACAAAATGCTGGAATAGCGATGATTGTAATCTGTTATTTTTGACAATTCCAGCCATACATAATTGTGATTTGGAAATGCAATTGATTTGGCGTAATCCATTCGTAATTTCACATAATTTTGCATAATTTTTTTTATTGATTTTTGCTGAAATTCGGCAAACAATTATGCAAAATTACGTGAAATTATGAATGGATTACGCCAAATCAATTTCATGTCTGGGTCCCCTTTCTACTCCCCAGCCATGTGCTGCTCCTCCCACATGTATATCACCCCCCCCACACACACACACACGAGGTGCATTAGCTTCCACTTGTGCAGGAGCAGCTCTCTTGTTCATGTGAAGCCCCCTCTTCCCTGCAGAACCTCCATGGATAGCAAACCCCTCTTCCATATGCAGCCCCTTATTCCTTAGGTAACAGCTCCTGTCTTATGTGCCGTCCCACACAGGGCCAGATCAAGGTCCACCAGTACTAGAGGTGGAGATTCCCCGCCCCCGTGTAGGCAGCCAGATGTGCCCCAAGTATTAGGTAGCCGCACTCCCCAGTATAGGTAGCCCCAAGTATTAGGGAGCCCCTCTACAGTAAAGCTAGTCCAATGTGCCCTTATTAGGCAACCCCACCCCAGTATAGCTAGCGAGATTTGCCACCAATATTACGTAGCCCCCCTCCCCAGAAGAGATAGCTAGGTGTGTCACCAGTTTAGGCAGCCCCCGAGCATATGCAGAGCAGAATGAACAGAGCAAACATCACTCACCAGCCGGGATCCCTCTTCAGGCATACATATGAATTCGCCGCTGGGAGACTTGGGTGCAGGATAGAGGCGGTATGGCTTAGCCTGCTCCTGCACAAGTCCTGGCGGCGTTAATTACTATTCCCCCTCTAGGTCAACGTGGATAGTGGGGAATGATGTAATTTGGCTTTCAGCTATTGCTGGAGGCCGAATTACAGTGTTTTAAATGTAACTAGTGGAACGCAGCGTGACCAAGTGTCTTAGCGACACGAAACGGCCTAAATCTTCTGCGCTGTAATTACAGCGCTTGCTCTTCAGCCCTGTCTGTCGCATAGTCTCCAGTAACCACTAAAGGGCAGCATTTGGTGTCACAGGATTGCAACAGATAGGGCTGAAGAGGGATCCCGGCGGGGCCGACTGGTGAGTGAATCCAGCCATAGGCTCAGAATTAACTGGAAGCATCACTTATTTTTAGAAATGGAGGTGCAATAAAATGGAATTTTTGCAAGGTACTCATTTCCTCAATTTTCACAAGGTAAATGTTGAAAATGTTTTATTTCATGCTCATAAACGTCATTGCCTTTGATGAGGATGTGTTTTCTCATGTCACGCTTTCGCAAAAAATGATCACTAGTGAGTAGGTTGACTGGAGGAATGGAGGTTTCTGACATCTCGGAGATGGGCGTGTTTTGCTTTCGCTGAGCATGTTGTCTCCTTAATAGCGTGCATTAACTACGCTGTTGACATTGCTTAATCCATCAGCAGAATGATTCTGGAAGACGGGTTACATGAGCAGCTGAGCATAACATTGGCCCACTGTGTACCCGCTAATTACCGCAGCCATTTACAGGCAAATTTATTATCAAAATAGACTGATGGGGGGATCTGGATCCTGCTCAGCGCAATGGATTGGCTTCAAGAGATGTCAAGGATGGGCAACCGGGAGCTTCTTCGCTGAAGTGCCGGAACGTCAGCTGGATCAGGCGTTCTTGGCAGGCTGTAACATGAGATCTTCATGTGAGGAGCTGAATTAAATAATAATAATGATCATTGCAATAATAATGGTGTTTATGACTGTGGCAACACGACAGTGTCCATTCCTCCAGGGCACAATATTCTCATTATCAGTCTCTAGAGACTTATTTAAATACAGCATCTGACAGGTTACCAATCGTAACATTGTAACAAATGTGACTATTCCTGTGGCAAATCAGGCTTCTGAGTTTACAAATCCTGCTTGGATATTCACTTGACCTGAAACAACCCAGCTGAATAGCGAAATAACTAAATAAGGTAGTTTAACTATTCCCGCCCACAGTATTTTTCACCTTATGGACAAGAGGAATTTTCACATTTTAGTGCTCCTCCCTTTCATTCCCTAGTAACTTTATCACTACTTATCACAACGAAATGATCTATACCTTGTTTTCTCTGCCACCAATTAGGCTTTCTTTGGGTGGTATCATGCTAACAATTATTTTATTCTAATTGCATTATAATGAGAATAATAAGAACTTTTTAAACAAAAATCACTATTTCTCAGTTTTCAGCCATTATAGTTTTAAAATAATATGTGCTACCATAATTAAAATCAACACATTTTATTTGGCCATTTGTCCTGGTTATTGCAACATTAAAACAATGTCCCTAGTATAATGTATGGTGACAATATTTTATTTGGAAATAAAGGTACATTTTTTCAGTTTTACATCCATCTCTAAATTTCAGCCCGTAATTTAATACTAATAAGCCCTCTTGACATACATATAAAAAAATGTTATTTCCTAAAGTCAGTAGGTGTAATTTTACTATTTGCCCACAAGATGTGCCCCCTGAGTACTTCCTATTAGCGTACAATAAGTACGCTATAGGAAATAATGTGTGGCTACGAGTTACATTGTAACTAGGGAAGTGACGCAGGCATCAAAGGATGCCTGCAATCACGGCGGCCTAGAGGGGAGATTAAAGAATGAATCTAACGATCGGCGGTAAGTGATGGAAACCGGTGAGCAGGAGGAAGAGCGGCAACTCTATTTAGGAATAAACTCTGCTTTTGAACTAAAGCAGTGTTCATTCTCGGCGGACATGTACGGATTGGCTTAGGGGACTTTTGCAGTTTCTGGCAACATCACGATCACCGGCATCTGCTCACACGATCGCAAGCACAGTCCCCTAAGCTGCAGGGACTTGACTATCACGACCCTGTGGCTGTAGCAGCTGCCACTGCGGACGTGAGGCTCACGTCCCAGCGGCAGAAATGGTTAAAGGAAACCCAAGGTGGAAATAAGCTGATGAGATAAACAAAATAAATTGTATCTATCTCCCTAGTACTGAAAATTACTTTTTTTTTTCTTAGAATCCCAGTTTTACATCAGATGATGTATTGGCAGATCGACCAAGAGACAGGACTCTCTCTGATGGAATCTGATCGTACAGAGAGATCTGTAGCCCATCCATTTACCACAGGCCAATTCCCTATCGATTTCAGCATGAAATCTCTTGGGAATCAGCCTTAGGACGATACATCCGCTGCCCCATTTTTTCCTGGCTGCTTTTTTCCTAATGTAAAATGTGACCCTCCCGGTGCAGTATACTTTACCTGTTGGTGTCCGCTGCTGGCTCTGTGCTTCCCCACATCCACATGCCCCGTGTGGTTGCCGGCGTAAGTTAGGGAAGAGCTCCTTGTCCATGGATTGGACAAGGGCTCTGGGGGAGAGGGAGAGGCTTGGCCTCCCCTCTCTTCCAGAGCCCCCCCATACCACAGACCATGTGGGCTGGTATAGCTCAGGGAGGGAAGCCCCACGCGGCCAGGGCTCCTCATTCTGGCTATCCCAGCCTGCATGGGTAACAAGGGGTTAAAGAGGCTTGAAAGGGGGGACCCCATGTCATTTTTATTTTTTTTGTTATACTTGTTTTTAAAAAGTACTGATTTCATGCCAACTAAATTACAAATTATCCACATTGTGATAACGATACATACATAAAACCAGTGAGAAATGGTGAAACAAAAGTAAGCTGTGAACATGGTAGAGTCTTGTTCAGTAACTTTTTAGTAAGAACTTAAACAAACTGGGTAAACTATATAGGGAAAAAAGTCTCGGATCATGAATGAGTAACTTCAGGTCCACGTCATTTTTTTAAATTTAACATTTAATTGTCCAAAAATATGCTAGAATCACCAAATTTGCAAGGTATGTTAAGGAGAACTGTAGAAATAAGAGGCACATATTTTTCCCAAAAAGACCTTGTAGTTTTTGAGAAAATCGAGTTTAAGGCTGCGAGAGGAAAAAAAAAGTATTTTTTGAAAGTGGTTAAATGGATGTGAAACAAGCTCTGTTTTCTGTACAAAACATTTCCCACACTCTGAAAAAGATGGGATTTCTGTACAAAACCATTCTCCACACTCTGAACAAGATGGGATTTCTGTACATAACCTTTTTCCACGCTCTGAACAAAATGGAGTTTCTGTACAAAACATTTTCCCACACTCTGAACAACATGGGATTTATGTGCAAAACATTTCCCATACTCTGAACAAGAAGGAAATTTTGTGCAAGACATTTTCCCACAGTCTGAACACAATAGGATTTCTGTGCAAAACAGTTTCCCTCACTCTGAACAAGATGGCATTTCTGTGCAAAACATTTTCCCAAACTCTGAACAACATAGGATTTCTATGCAAAACATTTCCCATACTCTGAACAAGATGGAATTTCTGTGCAAAACATTTCCCATTCTCTGAACAAGAAGGAATTTCTGTGCAAGACATTTTCCTACAGTCTGAACAATATGGGATTTCTGTGTAAAACAGTTTTACTCACTCTGAATAAGATAGCATTTCTGTGCAAAACATTTTCCTACACTCTGAACATTAATAGGGATTTTCACCAGTATGAGATCTCTCATGCATGACAAGATGTGATTTCTTTACTAAACATATCCTCTCGGAACCTTACAAATGACGGAGAACATCTCACATGTCGATCCCTGCCCCAACGATTGACACTCACACATCAATCCCATTTCCATACGTGCCGTGGCTATACTAAGTATAGCAAGCTACAAAGCAATGACATTCTGAATTCTGCTGCAGAATGTCATTTTGCTGATTTTAACCCCCTGGGCAGTATGGGCAAGAAAATTTTGCCGGGCATGGCGCTCAGGGGGTTCCACCCCCCCCCCCCAGACAGGGAAAATAGCTAAAGCTGTCCTAGTACAGGTGCCTTACCCCCTCCCCCTGTGATCCTTGGCGCTGTGTCATTTACTTACCATGCCTCCAGCCAGCGCTGATTCCATCACCTCCACTGCACAGCTCAGGTCTTGCATGTCGGGAGCATCGGAACTTGGCGATGTGGAGTCACAACGTCATTACCGAGCCCCAATGCTCCCGACACACAAGACAGGAGCTGTACGGAGGTGGGGATTGGACCGGAGGTGATGCGATCGGCGCAGGCTAGAGGCACAGTGAGTAACTGTCACAGTGTCGGGGAGTTGGGGCACCTGTACTGTGTCAACTATAGCTGGCTATACTGAAGCAGCTATAGCTGGCTGTATATACAGTGGGCACCTATACCTGGCTAGCTATCCAGCAAGCACCTGTACCTGGCTAGCTATACAGCAGGCACCTATACCTGGCTAGCTATACAGCAGGCACCTATACCTGGCTATCTATACAGTGGGCACCTATACCTGGCTATGTATACTGCAGGCACCTATACCTGGTTAGCTATACTGGGGTACCTCTATAGCTGGTTAGCTATACCTGGCTCTCTATACAGGGGGCACCTATACCTGGCCCTCTATACTGTGGGCACCTATACCTGGCTATGTATACTGGGGGCACGTATACCTGGCTAGCTATGCTGGGGGCTATACCTGGCTAATAATACTGCGGGCACCTATACCTGGCTAGCTATACTGTGGGCACCTATACCTGGCTACCTATTCTGGGGGCACGTATACCTGGATATCTATACTGCAGGCACCTATACCTGGATATCTATTCCCCCTCATCTGTGACTAATCAAAACTGTAATTTGCAGTGGAGCTCTTCCAAGTAGCTACAAGTCTGTAGCTACTCGGAATATAAATGTTAATAAAGAGCTGATTAATCAGCTGTGACCACGGCTGATGGGGGTCTGTTAACGTACCCATAAGTCCGCAGGATCCTCTGCGTTCCTTTGCCTCCACGCGTGATGTGTTGGCCGCGTTCCTCCCTGAAACCGGAAGGAGGAAGCACAGTAGTGAGTCGTGGATAGCGGCCAACACTTCGCGTGTGAAGGGAATGGGTCCCTATATTCTGAGTAGCTACGGACTTGTAGCTACTCGGAAGAGTATCACTGGTAATTTGATCCCTCAGCTGTGTCACTTGCCTGCCACAGCAGAACTAATTGGTAAACACAGGATGTTAACCCTATCTCTACTGCCATGAAAGCAGGAAGTGTAGACACTGCAGATTTATTGCAGGATTTGTATCAGCTGTAGCAGCTTTTTAAAGGTTATTATGCTGTTGCTGATCTTTTAGAACATAGAGGAAATTCTTAGTTCAGGTCCGCTTTACAGTGTCTGGCTTGCCTCATTAAAATAATGATATTTAAATACCAGACGTAATCAATACATAGACTGTAAACACGGGCTGTACACATTTATCTAAGCATCTGCTGTCTTGATGATGATGACAGTTGTGGAATGGCCCCGAGGTGATGAAATGTCGACAGAGGTTGCGGCTGTGTATCACGACGCGTCCGCTATTGGATGTGACACTAAGTGACACGGCTTCACTTATTAGGAGAGAGAAGTGCTTCCTGGCTCCAGGGCAATGCATAAATCACGGCTGAATGTAAATAGGAAAAAGCGCTTTCCTATAGCGAGATTAATATCGCTGCTCGGCGCTGGGAGCTTTGTGTCTCCGTAATGCGCCGCTATCGCCGGCTGCCAATATAAATTCTCTTTTAACGCTGCCTTTCATCCTGTGACCTTTTCAGATTCTGCATTGTCGCGGGTCACTTCCTGTGATATGGCGGTAAATGCTTAGATAGGCGACGATGTAAATGCTCTGATAGGCCAATATAGGCGCTCTGCCTCCAGGCACAGAGCTTAATATCCCATCTGAATCTGAATGCATGGAATGGAATGTAAATAGAGTGCCCAGATATGCTTACATTTGATTTTAGTGAATTTTTTTTTTAGCAATAGTTTGAATAATGGTCACATTATGTTACTGATATTCTTGTTTAATTAGGGTCTTTTTTTTTTTTTTTTAAATGTTTTTCCCAATGATAGCCTTTTAACCTCACCCTACCCTATCCTCTAACACTAAGGGCCCACTTCCACTGCTGCAAATTCTCAGCATTTCCAAACATGCAGTTTGGAGGGGGAAACACACCATATTGAAATCAATAAGCTTCTGTCAAGGCTGGGGGAGAATGGAAATGGACAGCATGCTGGATAATTTTTGCATGCGAATCCCAATAGCCGTGCTATGAAAGAATCACATGAGTGCACGCATTGTAACAAGTGCCAGCATGAGATTCAAAAATGCACGCCGGGCACAGGTGAAAACAGGCCTTATCCTCCTACCCATACGCCTAACTCTAACCTTCCTACCAATACACCCAACATTAACTTTCCTATCGATACACCCAACACTAACTCTTCTACTGATACACCCAACAGTAACCTTTCTACCGATACACCCAACACTAACCTTCCTACCGATACACCCAACACTAACCTTCTTACCGATACAGCCAACACTAACTCTCCTACCGATACACCCAACACTAACCTTCATACTGGTACATCCAACACTAACCTTCCTACCAACACACCCAACACTAACCTTCCTACCAATATGCCCAACACTAACCTTCCCACAGATACACCTAACACTAACCTTCCTACTGATACACCCAACACTAACCTTCCTACCAATATGCCCAACACTAACCTTCCTAAAGATACACCCAACACTAACCTTCTTACCAATATGCCCAACATTAACCTTCCTACAGATACACCCAACACTAACCTTCCTACCGATACACCCGGCCCAACACTAACCTTCCTACAGGTACACCCAACACTAACCTTTGTACTGATATGCCCAACACTAACCTTCCTACAGATACAATAACACTAACCTTCCTATCGATACACCCGGCCCAGCACTAACCTCCCTACCAATATGCCCAGCACTAACCTTCCTACCGAAACACCCAACACTAAACTTCCTACTGATACACCTAACATTAACAGTCCTAACACTAACCAATATGTCAAACACTATACTTCTTACTGAACATTCTTGCCAATATGCTTAATAGAGATGGCCCAAAAAGTTTCCCGACAAACGTGGTCTGTACAACGAATGCATTTTTTATAAAAAATTTGCATTCGCATTTTTTACATTAAAGTCACTGACTGCTAACTTTAGTGGTTAATAGCAAAGCCCCCTTATGTGCTAGAAACACCAAATTTGCAGGGTATGTGGAGGAGGACAGTGGGTACAAGAGGGAAACAAATATTTCAAAAATACATTATATTTTTTGAGAAAATAATTTAAAAAGTTCTTATTCTGAGTGTGGGAAATGTTTCAACGGCTGCAGAGGAAATCGAAAGACAGAAACTGGAAATCTGTTGAATTGGTAATTGGCGTTGGTGGAAATCAGAAGTTCCTTTAAATCACAAATCAACATTTCCGACCATCTCTATTTAATATTAATTGTGGCTGTAAATATGCCCTGATGGTTGTTGAAGTACACCTGCCTTTAAAGCAGAGGCGTCAAACTCAAATACAAAGTGGGTCGAAATTGTACACTGGGACCTAGTCGAGGGCCAACCTAAATGTCTGCTGGCTACCTTCTTCTCTTATAAAGTTCCCAGGTGTCTAATGACACCTCTCCTTCCTCTATACAGTTCTCTGGTGTCTAGTGGTCCTCCCTCTCCTATACAGTTTCCTGGTGTCTAGTGACCCCCACCCTCCTTTATACAGTTCCCTGGTGTGTCTAATGGCACCTCTCCTCTATACAGTTCCTTGGTGTCTAGTAGTCCTCCCTCCCCTATACAGTTCCCTGCTGTTTAGAGGCCCCCGCCCTCCCCTATTCAGTTCCCTGGTGTCTAGAAGCCCCCACCCTCCTCTATACAGTTCACTGGTGTCTAGAGCTTTCTCGCTACCACCCCCATATGGTTTCTCTGGTGTTCTAGGGCTTCACCTCCAATATAGCATCCCTGGTGGTCTAGAGTGGGCCAAACATAATGCAAAGTGGGGAAACCACTTGAGGGCCAAATTTAATGGCTCTGAGGGACAGATTTGGAGTTTGACATGTATGCTTTAACCACTTAAGCCTGAAGGGTAGTTTATTTTTTGCATCCGAGCAACTTTCACCATTCATTTTCCAATAACTTTATAACTATTTTCCAATAACTTTATAACTTTATAACTACTCATCACAATGAATTGGTCTATATCTTGTTTTTCCATACACCAATTAGGCTTTCATTGGGTGATACATTTTGCTAAGAATTATTTTATTCTAAATCAATTTTAACTGGAATATTAAGAAAGAAATAGAAAAAAAATCATTATTTGTCAGTTTTTGGCCATTATAGTTTAAAATGAATACATTCTACGGTAATTAAAACCCATGTATTTTTATTTGCCCATTTGTCCTGCTTATTACACCACTTAAATTATGTCGCTGTCACAATGTATGGCGCCGATATTTTATTTGGAAATAAAGGTGCATTATTTCAATTTGCGTCCATCACTATTTAAAAAATTATATTAATATATTCCTTTGACATGCATATTTAAAAAGTTCAGATCCTTAGGTAACTCTTTATGGTTTGTTTTTTTTAATAGTAATTTTTTTTATTTTTTTTGTATTAAAAATTGTATGTGGGTAATTTTTGATGTGGGAGGTAAACAGCTAATTTTAAATGTAAAAAATGTATTTATTTATTAAAAAATGGATGTGTGTGTAGTTTTACTATTTGGCCACAGGATGGCCACAGTGAAAAAGTCCTGGAAGCGTGATCATACGCTTCCAGAAAGAAGAATGAAGATGGGGATCTTTTTATAATGCAGAAAAACCACAGCGTCTGATGAGACACTGTCGGTTTTTCTGTGGGGGGCTTCGATCAATGAAAGGGATCTAGAATCCTTTTCATTGATCGCTGGGCTAACGGCCAGCAGCGGGAGCACGCCCGGCAGTGCGCGCGGCCCACAGGAGTGCACACAGCCCAACTGGACGAGAATGTTCGTCCAGTTGGGCTTAAGTGGTTAAGGTCAATGGGATCCACTGCAAACTTTCGTGGGAAATGGTCGTGAACAGTCCACAAACTTTCATTAGCGATGTTTGTCCATAGCTTGTCATAAGGCACCAGAACTGTAATGTAAGCAGCCATCAGTCTCCTTCCCTTCTTCCTAAAAAAAAAAAAAAAAGCTCAGCCATCAACAATGATGAGTGTGATATCAGGTGGGTGGGGCCTGCTTTGAGCTCCACTAAAGCCACACCTCCCTAGTGACTGCAAGTGTCTCCATTGGCTTGGCACCAGGACTAAGCAATCATGTGACCCCAAAGCTGAAGAGCCTCGGAGGTGAGTGGAGAAGGTCTTTCTTTTTATTCTCTGAAGGGGGAAGGGGGGGGGGTGTTTGTATTTCTTTTTATTGGCGGGAAGGGAGGAGGTAAAAAAAAGCTGTGAAGTGTTCTGTAACGACATTGTTGGTTATCCAGGAATATTTGCATGTGAAGCTTTTTACTGACCGTCATTATGGAGGTAATTGAATTTATCTTTATTTCATGCAGATAATTATCCCCTAATTAGAAGATCGTAGTCCTACAAAAATGTACGCATCTAACGACCCTTGTGCAAATTAGCACTCCCGCCTCGCTTTCACGTGTCAAAATCCTCCCCCCTCCCCTGCCCCTCTAATTGTTGTCCATCTCATTATCTCAAATGGAAAAATGACACAAAATTAATGCATAATGATGATAACCAGGCATGATACGTTTAATTAGGTGACTCTGGGGTTCTGTCATGTTGGTACGGCGCAGTGTATCTGATGTCATCACCGTATGCCAGATGTAATGAATACTTGTATTCCCCAAATTCCACTCTTATAACCTTAAAGTGAGCATCCCTTTAATTCAGCCTTATAAACTGCTAGGATTAAAGCGGATCTGATCTTCCTCTCTGCTGTATAAGATACACAACAGGATAATAACCTAACATTTCTTTGTTACAGTTGATACAAATCCTGCAATAAATCTGCAGTGTATCTACTTTCTGCTTTTATGGAAGCAGACATAGGGGTCAATTCATAAAAGGTTGTGCGGGGAAAAAAATCTTCTTGGGAAAATAACACATTCGGTATTTTAGACTTTTGTGTGCTAATTCATAAAAATGTTCACAGGTACGGTAGAAGTGCAGTAAATTTCAGAAGCCCATTGACAAAAACATATTCTTAACATCAGAAGAGAGTGGAGTATCACTGTGATGTTACAAGCTGTTCCGTGCAGTGAAGGCATTGCAAGGCATCCTGACATCCCTTTATATGTACATGCTTTGTTATACTGCCTCTGCTTGCTCTGAATCTGCTCTGAATCTGTCTATTAGTCTTTCTTCACATTCTAAACAATTGCCACAGCTTAGATTACCTTCCAAGAAACTTTAGACATGCCTTGCTTAGGTGATTTTTCCCCACTAGCCCCTACATACAGGTACCCAAGAGGTTAAACAGCCACACAGCCTGAGGTATTCAGGAGATGCCTGGCTTGTGCGTATCTCACTCTGCTGCTGCTGCCTGGGGGGTTGAAAAGCTTGTCCCACCAGCGAAGGCTGCGGGTCCTATCAGATTCCATCATCCAGACTTGCAGAAGACAGGGGCTGTTTCTATTGGCTCCCTACTCCTGTCAATCACAGCTATCATTGCTTCTGCTTGTGAGTCAGGCTCCTTGCACAGATGCCACATTCTTTTCACCACTTCAAAGCGGACGGTATTGCTTTGTGGCTTTACCGCTTGTTGTAGGCTTTATGAATTGACATTTACTGACGTGTGTTGAGATATTTACTGCACAAGACGGTAATTTACCTCACTGCTCGGTAATTTCAGCTTTTCATGTGGTAACAGCTTTTATGAATTGACATTTTCCTAAGTGCTCGGTAAAGTCAGCTGTTTTCTGCATTACCAAATGATTTATGAATTGACCCCATAGGGTTAACATCCTGTGTTTACACAGCTGAGGGATCAAATTACGACTTGTGCTTAGCCACAGATGAGGGGGGATTAGTAAGGCTAAACTCTCTAAATACATACAGGGTGCATTTCTCTATGTTTTCCTTCTGTTCTGCGCAAGTTCAGGTCCTCTTTAAAGGCAAGCCTCATTTCAGTTTGCTTATTTGTCTGTGTATAAAAAACACAGCCCTTCCACAATGTGTCTGTTTCACTATTTATATACTGTGAAGGGTGGCTGATTTTGTGGATGTGGTCTAATTCTTGCCAAAGTAATTTTTGCATAAACATTTTTATATTTTAAAGCGGATCCGAGATGAAAAACTAGGTATAGCAAGTAACTTGTCTTTATATCTTTTCTAAAGTTTTTAGTTGGTTTACAAAGTAAATCTAGCTGCAAACAGCTTCAACAGTATATGATTATTTCTTCCTGTGATCAAATGAGAGCAGCCATATTCTGCTTGTCATCATTACACAGGCAAGCTGCTCTACATCTCCACCCCTCAGCCTGTGAAAACTCCACTCCCCTCTCCTCCACTCTCCTCCTCCTTGCCTCTGAAATCTCAGTAGCTCCCAGCTGGTAACGCCTCCTCCTTCGGGACAAGCTTCCTACTTCCTACATGAGACTCGGAACGCCTAGGTGCTGGAGGAGCTGTGGGTGCGGCTTGTTTAAATTATAGGGAATTAGGGCATTAAAAGAAAAATGTATTTGGCTTGAGGAATGCCCTATAAAGTATATGTAAGGGGCACAATTATGACATTTGTAAAAGTGTATCACGGATCAACTTTAACTTGACTTTTTCACGAAAATATTAGTGACAAGGTGAATAATCATTCTTTGTTATGCTGTTCAAGAAAATAAATATAGATTTTTTTTATCATTTTTATTTCCACAAAGTATTGTTTTTTTTCTTAATATTGTTTCTGTAAGTGTTGTCTACTAACCATTTATTTTTGCTCTCCTCACACACTCTCACACTGTAACTTCTTCTGCTCCAGCTCCTCCTCTCATGCTCCTCCTTCCCACTTATGCGTCTAACACTGTGAATGCTTCTGCTCCAGCTCCTCCTCTCAAACCCCTCCTTCCTACTTGTGTTTCGCTCTGCTTGAGCTCCTCCCCCATTTAGTGTAGAGCTTATTTTCACCTTTCTTAGTGGGACATATATAACCCCCCCCCCCCCCCCTGAAAAAAACATACAGGCTTTCACTTCCTTGAAAATGTGGTATCACCTGCCTGGTGTATTTAGCAAAAATGAGTTTTCTTATGCCCATAGATTTCTTGAGAATATTTTCATCTGTGCGAAAATGCGAAGCGTTTTGGCTCATCGCTGGTTGATCTTGCTTGGAATTTTTGCTTTCAGGCTAGAAAGCAATATAGCAAACTGCCCAGCGGCTTTGGAAATAGCAGGTTCTGATTTCCACAGCTGCGCAGAATTTAAATCGACTCTGAACAGAGCAATTTTCAGAACTGCGTTGGAACTTGGCACAACCCATTGGCTGAAGTTAACCACATCAGACATAAAACAATATTTTCTCTGTCATATGCTCCCTGCTGGTCTGGTAAACCACCGTCAACGTGTGAAAGATGGATGGACCTGTCGCGGGCTAGATGCTCTGTCTACGTGGTCGAATCACGAGTGACGGGTTGGGAAAAGCTATTGCGTTCTGCAGGCCTATTCATCCTTCGAACGCTGAAGTCGGACTGAAATGTGTTTACAGAGTCATGTAAATCATTGGCTTCTGTAGCGTGAGGCTTTATAAATGATTTCTTTATGCTGGTTGACTCTTACAGGTAGTCCAAGGGACATTTTTATTCATACAGTCACAAAGTGATGAGATGGGGAGACAGGGAGAGCGATGAACTTGACTGATTCCATCTGACGGAAGATCGGAGAGATACACCAGAGGAAGAAATACAAAAAAAACACAAACAGGAAACGCTTATATGTTTATCCCTTTTGATATTTTCCAGGCTGGCGGATCTCATGTTAGTCTGGGAGGACTCCACTTCCCTAAAGTGAATGTCAAGTGGATTTAAAAAAAAAACAGATACTAACCTAAGGAGGGGGAAAGGCTCTGGGAACTATAAAGCCTTCTCGTTCAGGGATGGTCGTAGTCATCCAACTTCGCTACGCTGGAACGTAGTTTTACGCAATTACGCTCCGACAAACTACGGCTTTTGAAATCAAATATTCTCTTATTATGCATTTCGTAGACTACGCGTTAAAATATGCAATTACGCGTAGTGCGAAGCGTAGTGTATGCGGATGCTTATGCCCGTATGCATAAAATTTTACGCATTAATTCCTCTTTAAATGCTTATGCCGGGAACTCTTCTATGCGTACATTCCCTTTCCATTGCGTAAATTTGTAAGCATGCAATCGCACGCGGAAAATTAGACGCGAGTAACGCATTCGTAGTTCACTAATAAACTCTTCCATGGAACGCATGGCAAACCCAGATCGCGGTTTTTGCATAAATGTGTCCAGGAGTGCCGATTCAGGGCTGAGGAAGATGGATTCATCTGCACAGTCTGCTGCTGGTAGTTCCTTTTGCTGCTTTGGAATAAAATTTACAAGCTCTGTTCGGCCCAGAGAGAAGAGTTTTACAACGTCTCCGAAATCAAACCTTCAAAGTGCTTGCTGTGGAAGTTTTTGCAGTATTTAATATTGACGCCATAAACACGGGATGGTGAGAATTCTGTGATTTAATAATTCTTACAGCTGCACTACAATAAAATAGTACATTTTTGGAAAAGACGATGCTTGTTGCATCCAGATCTACTGCAGTAGTGGTTGGCTTCTAAAACGCAGAGGAAAAAAAGAAGTGTGAAGTGTGAATTGTATCGTTACCGTTTATTGCTTTTAGTTTGTTCTAGACATATGCAGCTGGAAATGGAGGATTCAGGCCTCGTCTGAGTTGACACTGTGAACAGCTGTCTATCTCTTGGCCCTCAGTGCATTCTGGGATTGAACTTCAAGTGCAATAAGCTGTCCAAGTATTTGCCTGGGAACTGTAATAAAGTGCACCTGCTATGTACATTAAAAGCATGTGATTTATCGGTGTTCAAATAAATGCCACTCGCAAAGTGCCAGCTTTACTGCAGTCTGATTTCCCATTATCGCAAACTCAACTGCTATTGCTGTGACTTGTAGTCAGAAGGCCAAGTAATGAACAGTGGCTATGTAGAGAGAACAAAGGCACAGGGAACAACAACAAAAGGACTAGAAGAGATCCTGATATACAGTAAAATGCAGAGAAGTAAACTGAAACTAAAACATACTGGAGGCCTAATCATCACATTTTCTCATTTTTTTAATTATATATTTATATAGCACTGACCCTTTCTGCAGTCTTCTGCAGCACTTTACAGTACAAAGTAATATTTGTGAAAGTCCTCAGAGGAGTTCACAATCTAATTCTACCATAGTCATACTCTAATGTCCTACCATACTATCATTATGTATTCATATAGCACTGACATCTTCTGTAGCACTGTACAGAGTACATAGTCTTGTCACTGACTGTCCTCAAAGGAGCTCATGATCTTATCCTACTATAGGCATAGTCTAACTTCTTACCATATTATTATGTACTAGTCGACCCGCGGCGTAGCATACGCCGCATAAGGGGGTAGCGTGCAGAAGGGGGTATTGGGCAGAGTGGCGTGGGAGGAAAGTCGGACCCCCCCCCCTCCCTCACCTGGGTCCCCCATCTGCGCTTCCACTCTAGCTTAACTTAAGCTGCAGCCGCCGCTATTACTAAGAGGCAGCAGGCGGGGATGACTCACCTCTTCTGCTTTCCAGTGTGCGTTCCACTGTCGTCACTTCCTGCAATGCCGCCCACTGTATTGTATGTGGACGGCATTGCAGGAAGTGACGACAGTGGAACGCACGCTGGAAAGCAGAAGAGGTGAGTCATCCCCTCCTGCTGCCTCTTAGTAATAGCGGCAGCTGAAGTTAAGCTAGAGGGGGAGAGCAGATGGGGGACCCAGGTGAGGGAGGGGGGGGGGGGGGGGTCCGACTTTCCTCCTCGATTCACAAACCTGGGATAAATGCTATCATGGCCGTGATAAGCTTAGCATGCGGGGTAGCATGCGTACAGGTTTGCGCGCATAATAGTAAAGGTTTGCGCGCATTTAATTTTCCCGTTCACGCGCTAACATATGGGTTAGCGCATGACCGGGGAAATTTAATGCACGCAAACCTTTACTATTACACGCACAAACCTGTACGCATGCTATCCCGCGTGCTAAGCTTATCACGGCCGTGACAGCATTTATCCCGGGTTTGTGAATCGAGCCCCTAGGTGTGAACAAGCCCTTTCTGAACAGCAGTTGCTCAGTCCAACTGCCAAAATAGTGTGCAAGGAAGCTGGCTGACAACTTGTATAGATCTTTTCCAGGAAGTGCTTTTGTAAAGCATAAAGGAAATGTTGAGAACTCCTCATGAGGAGATGGACTGGTCCAAAATATGTCAGATTTTGTACTGATAACTGCAAGCGACAGAAACATGGGAAAAAGGTCATTTATAGTGCATTTTACTCATGGCGAAATGTAATTTTTTGTAAGTATTTAAATTTTACAATTTAAACATAATGGTCCTTTAAACATATTTAAACTGCCAACTCATGTTAAGCAATGGGCACTCACAAATAGGGATGGTCAGAAATGCTAATTTCCGATTACATAGAAATTACAATTTCTACCAATAACTGATTACAGAGTCCGCGGATATCTGATGTCCATTTTTTTGGGGTCATTTTTTGCAGTCTCTGATTGGCCAAATACCTCTGAGTTGACTCTGCAGTCTCTGATTGGTCCAGTGTTTCAGAGTTTTGTGATTGGGGTAAAGTTGACCAGTTGTGGTAATGGAGTATTTCCACTGAAATCTCCTTTCCAATCGGAAAGGCGGAAATTTCAACTCCACGAAATCCGAATAATTGTCGCTACTCACAAGCAGGGGCACAGCTTCCAGTGTAACATTTTTCCTTTCAGAGATGCAGCACCATCCCTCCATCATTAGTCCCCTTGTTAGCAGTATCAGCAGAATTACTTTAAACTGCAGCATAGTAAAGCAACCACAAGATGTCACTGATGGGGGTGTATGCTTTACCTCTGCATGTTTTTCTTCAGTAAAGAATTCTAACTTGTTATAGTAGGTGCCCCTCACAACCATGGATATTTCCAGTCTCACCCCTGCTCTGTACAATTAGGCTTTTAGGTTTTGTTTACTTTAATTTCCCCCCTCCGCCACTAACATGGGCGGCGCTACACTGGGGCACTGGCTCCCACCAGGAACTGTGCCCCCTGAGTCCCCCCCAGCTCAGTAACATACAGTTAACTGTTTCCACTCTCCAGCAGAGTACAGTGAACAGGATGTCAGCCTGAGTCTGTGTGTGCTTTAAAGGGACCCTGAACAGTCAAAAATGAAGTTGGTACTTACCTGGGGCTTCCTCTAGCCCACAGTAGGCCACAAGATCCCTGGCATCCTCCTGGCTCCTCTCCTGGTCCAGCTGGCGGCTCCATTAATGCCGACTTTGGGGCTGAAAGCTACACCTCATCACGCCGGCCAGCGTGACAGTTCAGCACATGCGCGGTTCAGAGTTAGAGAACTGTGCATGCGCAGGACTGTCATGCCGGCCGGCACGATGACGCATAGCATACCGGTCCACCAAGTATACGGCCGACCTTTAGCCTAAAAGCCGGCAATGGTGCCTCCAGTGGGTTCGGGAGAGGAGCCAGGAGGACGCCGGGGGGACTCAGCGGCCTACGGTGGGCTGGAGGAAGCCACAGGTAAGTACCAATTTCCTTTTTATTGACTGCTCAGGGTCTCTTTAAAGTAAGTAAACAAGAGTCTTATATATTTGCCATAAATACCTCACAATCCTTGCAAGATCCCTTGTAATTAATGTATCTGGATGACACTTATATTGGCAAATAAAGCTCTCTACCGCCTTCTGATTGTATGTTCTAACATTGTCAGTCAACCAGAACAGAGTCTTGCTTGTAGAGTCATGAGACATAGGCTGGGGGCTGGAATGATTTCTCTGATTTGTCCACCTAGGAGCAGCTTGATAGCAAGTAAGGATTAAAGCATGCCAGCCAACTACCCAAGTACATCTGTAGGTACTGTACATCTGTTCTTCAATAATAGCACCATCATTTGGACAAACTGCTCTGCTCAATCCTCTGGGTTCTGTTTGTGATGTTTACATATGGTTCCCATCATTGCTAAATTAGTTAGTCTTAATTTTATCACCCGAGCTAGGCAAAAAATATCAAAAGTCCACTATACAAACATTGATTTTGATCACCCAAATGGGCCCCACCAACCAGCCATCATGCCCCTTTTGTGCCCCCCAAAAAACTTGAACCTGGAGCCGCCACTGCCTGCTAAATGCCCATATGATGAAGTTATTGTTTAATAAACTGAAGAGACACAAAGCTGTGAATTTCCGAGACGTCACTTTTCCAGCAGCGCTTTTTTCAATATTTGTTAGTAATTGAACTTTTTATCTCTCTTCCAGATGGCCACCAATTTAAATAACCTCTCCAATTCTACCTGCAAGCCACACAGAGGGAAATGATATTATTTACCGACATGGAAGGCATCGTCTTTTATAATTATTGTGTCTGCTGTCACAGAAGCAGATGTTGTGCATATATCGGCAGGCCACCGGAACGGGGAGACGCTCCAAGCAAGCGATGATCTTCAGCATATGGATTTATCTAAGATCCCGACTAGTAAAAACATCAGTAATATCCCTGCTGACTGTATTTATCACAAGGACGTTTCATCCTTCCCGATGCTTAGTTGAAAATTAAAAGTTCAGTTCTTCGATAGCTTGAGAGATACCTGGAATTATTCTGGAGCTAACTGCTGAAATGAATCAGTATTAGGAGAGCAGACTGGTAATGGCATTACTGGAAAAGCTATAAAACAAAATCTGAGGTTTATTACCAGAGATGGTTAAAGAGGCACTGCAGTGTGCATGTATGCAATAAACTGTGTTGAAGTGGACCTGAACTCTTGCACGGGGCAGAAGGAAATCAATAATGCACCCTGTATGTATTTAGACCCCATTCACACCTAAAACTGCAAAACGCCGGCAATAACCGCTAGCGGTTTGCAGGAGTGATTTTTCCATGATTAACGTAGAAAAAGCACTGGGCACTGCAGCGTTTTGGGGACGATGGCGATTAGCGGTGCTATGCATGCTAATCGTGATCGATTATCGTCGGCAAAGCGCTGCATGTCACGCGTTTGCGGTTAACTGTAGCCCCAAACGCAGCAGTGAGAACACAGCCATAGGCTTACATGGGCTAGCGGTTTTTAAAAACCGCTAGCGTTTTGCGCTGAGCAGGAATCACGCGATTCCCGCTCAAGTGTGAATGGGGCCTTAGAGCGTTTAGCCTGTCTAATTCCCACTCATCTGTGACTACGCACAAGTTGTAATTTGATCCCTCAGCTGTGTCAGCTGGCTGCCTTGCCAGAGGTAATTGCTAAACACAGGATGTTAACAATATGTCTGCTTCCATGAAAGCAGGAAGTAGACACACTGCAGATTTATTGCAGGATTTGTATCAGCTGTAGCAAAAAGATGTTTTTCTTTAACCACTTGCCGACCAGGGGATTTTTCTGTCATCGGTGCTGCGTGGGCTCTACAGCCCGCAGCACCGATCAGGAGTGCAGCAGGGCGATCAGACTTCCCCCCTTTTTTCCCCACTAGGGGGATGTCCTGCTGGGGGGGTCTGATCGCCGCCGGCTGCATTTGCTTAGCGGGGGGGGGGGGCTCTTCAAAGCCCCCCTCCGCAGCGTTCTCCGCCGTCTTGTTCGCTCCCTCCATCTCCCTCCTCCTGTGAGCTGCGCAGGACGGATTTCCGTCCTGCGCATTGAAGGATAGGCTTCAGCCTATCATATGCCGGCGATCCCCGGCCAATCAGAGGCCGGGGATCGCCGATCTGCCTTACGGCGCTGCTGCGCCGAATGATGTAAACAGCGGGGATTTGTTCCCCGCCTCTTTACATTTTGCCGGCGACCCGCGATCGGCGGCTCTCCGGCTGTTCACGGAGACACCCTCCGTGAACTGACATGGAAAGGCCGCTCGATCGAGTGGCCGTTTCCATGGTGACCCGCAGACGACCAGTTTACGCCAATCGGCGTTAGCTGGTCGTCAAGAGGTTAAAGATTATTATGCTGTTGCTTATCTTTTGGAGCAGAGAGGAAGTTCTGAGTAAAAAGGCAACTGAAGTGAGAGGGATATGGAGGCTGCCATATTTATTTCCTTTTAAGCAATACCAGTTGCCTGGCTATCCTGCTGATCCTCTGCCTCTAATACATTTAGACATAGATCATGAATAGGCTTATGCAGATCAGATGATCCTGACATTATTGACAAGATTATCTGCATGCTTGTTTCTGGTTTTATTCAGACACTACTGCAGCTAAATAGATCAGCAGGGCTGCCAGGCAACTGGTATTGTTTAAAAGGAAACAAATATGGCTTCCTCCATATCACTCTCACTTCAGTTGTCCTTTAAGGTCTGCTTTAAACATTTAGAAAGTAGGTTGAATGTTTTACTGTCTGTAATCAGCAACAGCTTATTAAGTGTCTCACAGTTAAAATACATTTATTTATTGACCTTTTTTTATGTCTCCCTGTCCTCAGAAGTTGTATTCTGCCAGGAAAACTTTTATGGCTGTAATTTGCTTATTTGTGATGTTTACTACATTCCTGCCAAGGTACCGACAAGACAGAAGCTGTCACTTCCATGCCTAGAAATTAACTCTTTCAGGTAGCAAAATAAAATAAGTAAATAGCAAGGTTACTGTACATACACACATTTATCTCATAATGTCACATATCACCTCGGGTACACTTTAAGGGCTGATTCAAAAAAATTCTGTGGAATTATCTCACCTTACTTACACAATTTATGTCTCCTTAAGGAGTAACTGTATGGAATAAAAATGCCCCTATGGGGTACTTTTCTCAGGAGGGACAAGCCTCTGGATCCTAATAAGGCTTCCTCCATCCTCTTCATGCTAGGGGATCCAGCGCTGGTAGTAGCCCCTGAAAATCGCAGATGCAGTAGGGGCTTCAGAGCCCCTACTGGGCCGCTCTACTGCGCAGCTGCACGCAACAGTAGAGCGGACCTGATTGGGTTCAGCTATATTGCTTGCTCTGTGCCTGCACAGGAGGGCAGTTGGTAAATATTTTGCACACTGTTCAAGGGCTGCCATCGCTGGATCCCCGATGCCAAGGAGGATGGGGGAAGCCTCATTAGGATCCAGAGGGGACACAGAGGCATGTTCTCTGCCTAATGACATGGCTCTGTGTCCCCCAACCCCTGCTCTCTGCCCCTCCACCGCCGCGCTATAGCCCCCAAGTCTAGCGTCAAGTTTTGTCCCTATCTCGGAGGTAAACACAGGGGAGAGGAATTCCCTGTTTAAAACGCCCACCAGGGGCATTCCTGCAGGGTTTCCTGAGCTGCCATTGGGCAGCTCTCTCTCCCTGGCCGCGCCCCCTGCCGTTCCACCGCCTCCCTGCACGCTATGAAAGACACACCGTCTCTCAGTGCAGCGTCGTGACCCAGGTCACAAAAGCGAAAGAGGGCCATTGTGGCACATGGGAGCGTCGGGGAGCGGCGGTTTTTGTGGCTACCTGATCAGCTCAGCCCTGCGGATCAGGTAGCTTACCTTTTTTTTCATTTTTTGAGCCTACCTTGGGCTCCCTTTAACTTATGAGTATTCTCTCCTCTAACTTACTTAGCTCATAATTTATCTTACTTTAATTGACTTAAAGAGAAACTCCAACCAAGAATTGAACTTTATCCCAATCAGTAGCTGATACCCCCTTTTACATGAGAAATCTATTGCTTTTCACAAACAGACTATCAGGGGGCGCTGTATGACTGATTTTGTGCTGAAACCCCTCCCACAAGAAGCTCTGAGTACCGCGGTACTTTTGGCAGTTTGTTACAATGTAACAAGGTGCACAGACAGGAATTAGCTGTTTACAGCTGTCTCTAACAGCCAAAACAGCTAGGAGCAGCTACATAACCTGCCCACAGTAACAATGTCACCATGTAATAAATGTCAGAATGTAAATCGGGGAGAGGAAAGATTTTACAATGAGCAAACACTGACTAAATCATTTATACATAATTATTGTAAAAATGAAGCACTTTTTTATTACATTATTTTCACTGGAGTTCCTCTTTAACTTATGGTTTATCTCGCCTTATTTGACTTAACTCATGATTTATCTCTCTTTTGGGTTGACTAGCAAAGCTTACTTCTTTTTTTAAAGAGAGCTAATGCATTAGATACACAAATAGGGAGAGATAAATAATGAGATAAACAAATAAGAGGCCTGATGCAGTAGCTTGCAGTAATACTTGTGTGCACACACAGCACACGGCAATATTGCACTGCAGCAAGTAACACGAGTTACACTATAAGTGCGACCCACGGTGCTAGAGCGACGGGTTATGCTATAGTAACGAGCCTTACTAACACCTGTTAGCGTTAGTTATGCTCGTTACTGTAGTTACGGTAGCGCTACTCAAGTATCACTCGTCGTGCTACTAGAGTAACTTGCGGTACCTGCTGCAGAAGTAAGTGTAATATTGCTGTGTGCTCTCTGTACATGGCAATATTACGGTAAGCTACTGCACCAGGCCCCAGAAGAGATGAAACAAGACTCTAGACCAGGCATGGGCAAACTCGGCCCTCCAGCTGTTACGGAACTACAAGTCCCACAATGCATTTGCATTTATGAGTTATGACTGTGGCTGTCATACTCCTGCAATGCATTGTGGGACTTGTAGTTCCGTAACAGCTGGAGGGCCGAGCTTGCCCATGCCCGGTCTAGAGGCGTCACAGACCATCTTCTAGTCTTTTTTTTTCCACGTGGGGCCCTCTTGTGTCCGCTCTCCCATCCATTTAGCGCTTCCACATTGGGCATGCACAAGTAAGGTCTATATATGCCCAGTAGAATGAAGCACCTGTGCCTGGAGGAAAAAAAGCTATGCAAAAGTGCCTACTGGTCATGCACATAACTTGCTTGCTCCTGCCCAGTACGACAATGCTTCTACAAGGATGGGAGCAGCCAGGAGAGACAGATTCATCAAGCTCTTATTGAATATGTTAAGAGAGACCCTGTGCTGTAATTGTGAGATTAAGAAGGATTGGGAAGCCTTTGGACTATCCAGAGACTTTCTTACTACTGAGGTATCTACTGTTCTCATTTATGTTCAGGTTCACTTTAACCACTTCAGCCTACAGTGTTGTTTCACCTCATGCATCCGAGCAACTTTCACCTCCCATTCATTCGCCAATAACTTTATCATTACATATCACACTGAAATGATCTATACCTTGTTTTTTTCACCACCATTTATGATTTCTTTGGGTGGTACATTTTGCTAAGAATTATTTTGTTCTAAATCCATTTTAACAGAAAGATAAAGAAAGAAATGGAAAAAAATCATTATTTCTCGGTTTTTGGCTATTGTAGTTTGAAATTAGTACATGCTACTGTAATTAAAACCCATGTATTTTATTTGCCCATTTGTCTTGGTTATTACACCATTTAAATTATGTCCCTATCACAATGTACGGCGCCAATATTTTATTTGGAAATAAAGGTGCATTTTTTCAATTTGTGTCCATCACTATTTACAAGCTTATACCGGTAATTAAAAAAAATTATAGTAATATACTCTCTTGACATGCATATTAAAAAAAAAGTTCAGACCCTTAGGTAACTATTTATGTTGTGTGTTTTTTTTTTCTAACTGTAATTTTTTTTTTTATTAAAATTTTTACTTGGGTAATTTTTGGTGTGGGAGGTAAACAGTTAATTTTAAATGTAATAATGTTTATGTACTAAAAAATGTATGTCGATGTAGTTTTACTATTTGGCCACAAGATGGCCACAGTGAAACATTTTTTTCTTGTCCTGGAACCTAACACTCTCGCTTCTAGGACCCATAAAGAGGACGGAAAACTTTATTTTTCGCGCAGAAAGACTGCGGCCTCTGATAAGACTTAAATCAATGAATTGGAACAGTGTTCCCATTCATTGATCTCGGCGCTAACAGAAGGCGGCAGGAGCGCACGCGATCGTGCGTTCGGCGCAGCGGCAACAAGGCAGGCTATCTGGACGGATATATCCATCCAGATAGACCTAAGTGGTTAAAGTGGCATGAAACTCAGCATTTCTTGTTTGCTCTAAATGATTCTTTACAGCAAAAAAAAGTACTACCAGAAAAAAAAACACTGGAAGTAGAACAGCATTCAAATAGTTAAACACAGCACTTTTATTCCTTAGAGGGAAGCTTAGCATTGTTTCAGCACTTGAGGAAGTGATTACAATAGTAGCTGATAAGAAAACAAACAAGATAACATAAACACTGCTAGCAGAGTCTCAGCTAAATACAAGCCAAATGTGTACACGTGAGAAGACGCATTCTCACTGGATACATTGTACTATATAAATACAGCAGCTATGCAATAAATTACAATGGCAGATTTCAGTGCAGATAAACTGTGGGAACTTGTCATTTGTAAACAGTCAATAATACTTGTGCACAAAAGCAAATATGATAACTATGGGTAATAAAAAGTAAGAGAACACATTTTTACTAAATGGAAAACTCCTTGCTTCAGTGAAAAGCTTCTGGCCTCATCCAAAGAGTTGATAAGATTCTCTTTTGTTTACATTCCTTTGTCAGAAATATTTAGTAAGCATTAGAAAACTGCAGAAGCTGAACTGTACTGAGCTGAGAAGCAGAAAGAGTGGAGAAGTGATCACTAGTTTTTAGTATATGAATACAGCAGCTATGCAATAAAATGCAATGTCAGCTTTCAGAGCAGATAAACTGAATTTGTGATTTGTAAACAGACAATATTACTTGTACACAAAAGGAATATGGTAACTGTATGGGTAATAAAAAGTAGGACAACATGTTTTTACTGAATATTACATCAGAGTTTATCCCTCTTTAACCACTTCACCACTGAGGGGTTTTACCCCCTGAGCACCAGAGCAATTTTCACCTTTCAGCGCTCCTTCCATTCATTCGTCTATAACCTTATCATTACTTATCACAATGAAATGAACTATATCTTGTTTTTTCCGCCACCAATTAGGCTTTCTTTAGGTGGGACATTATGCCAAGAATTATTTTATTCTAAATGTGTTTTAATGGGAAAATAGGAAAAATGTGGGAAAAAATTATTTTTCAGTTTTCGGCCATTATAGTTTTTAAATAATGCATGCTACTGTAATTAAAACCCATGAAATTTATTTGCCTTTTTGTCCCGGTTATAAAACCGTTTAAATTATGTCCCTATCACAATGTTTGGCGCCAATATTTTATTTGGAAATAAAGGTGCATTTTTTCAGTTTTGTGTCCATCCCTAATTACAAGCCCATAGTTTATAAAGTAACAGTGTTGTACCCTCCTGACATAAATATTTAAAAAGTTCAGTCCCTAAGGTAACTATTTATGTATTTTTTTTAATTGTAAATTTTTTAATTTTTTTTTAATTACAAAAAGAAAAAAAATGGGGAGTGTGGGAGGTAATGAGTTAATTTTTTGTGTATAAGTAATTCATTTATACGTGAAAAATGTTTAGGGTGTAGTTTTACTATTTGGCCACAAGATGGCAACAGTATCTTTTTGTTTAATGCGACCTCCAAGCGTCCCTCCGGATGCTTGGAGGAAGTACTAGGAGGCTGGGTAAGCTGTTTTTTTTTTCACAATGATCGCGCTGCTTAGCGGAAAAGCAGCAGATCATTGCGGGGCTTAGATCGGGAATGGATTTTCCCGTTCATTGATCTCCGGGCGAGCGGCGGGCGGCGTGTTTACCCGCTGGAGTGCGCGCTAGAGCGATAGGGAGCACGGGCAGCGGTGGGAGCGCGGAAAGTACGGATTTCTCCGTCCCCGGGGGTTAAAGGGTGGAAAAAGGGACGGAGTAATTCGTACGGGCGGGGGTAAAGTGGTTAAAGTGTAACTGTCGGGCATAAAATCAAAAATCAATTCTTTATTTTTATCTGGTAAACAAGTAATAAGGATGCTAACCAGGCAATCCAAAAGTTAAAGTCACTATTACTTTTCTTGTTTATAAATGATCATTCCCCAGTTTACCTGACTCTTATTTGGTACGTTGCCGCACAAAAGAAAGTTGCAGGGCATGCTGGGTTGTCCTTTTTTGCTTCCTTACATTAGTTAAGTCTGAGGGAAAATAAAGAAGCAAAAAAAGACAACCCAGCATGCCCTGCAACTTCCTTTGTGCGGCAATGTACCAAATAAGAGTCAGGTAAACTGGGGAATGATCATTTATAAAAAAGAAAAGTAATAGAGATTTTAACTTTTGGATTGCTTGGTTAGCATCCGTATTACTTGTTTACCAGATAAAAATAAAGACTTGATTTTTGATTTTATGCCCGACAGTTACACCTTAAAGGGACTTAGAGCTCCCGAAAAAACAAAAAGATTTATACATACCTGTGGTTTCCTGCAGCCCCGTCAGCTTGGATCGCTTCCATGCTGCTGTCCTCCGATGTCTGCAGCTCCGGTACCGGGTTCCCGTACTTTCCGTCAGTCGGAGCCAGTCTGACGTAAGGGAAGTGCCCCCTCTACGTATCTCTCAATCCAAGCTGATGGGGCTGAAGGAAGCCCCAGGTATGTATGAATCTTTTTGTTTTGGGGAGCTATGGTACACTTTAAGGACAAGAGGAAGAACTAGAGTAAAAAAAAATAATAATAACTTTCATGAAGCAAGTATGTTGATTAATGTAACCTTTTACCTATAAACATAAGCACTCTGTACCAGATCATAGGTTGATTTGTCAAAGCTGTTTGTCGAGCTGTCTCCTACGATTTATCTCTCAGAAAATCCCCCGCAATTAACACTTGGTTAGCTGTAGTGATGACCCATTTTCATTTGTTAATGGCTGAATTCAGCAGGGACTGGGGTGTATCTCCCAAGCGGTTTTCTCTTTGTGCGTTACTTCTGCCAAGCCGTCAAACATGAAACGTCTTGATTGGTGTTCTTGCGTCCTCGGGGTGAAAATCCAGCCAAACATGACATTTTGTGAGGCCGGCCACAAACGCACGGCGGGAGAGGAATTACTGCCACTTTCTGTTGCTTGCAGCCCTGCCGGCGTTCTCTGCATCTGAATTGGAATGGCCTCATTTTTTCCTGGTAAAGTAACATGAAAATGAAGTATGATTATCTTGCCATAAGGAACATACTGTTGCTTTCATCAGCACTCTGGGCTCTTGTCAAGTCATTCCCATGATGCTGTGCGGCCAATTGGCTAAACAGGTGTCTAAATGGTTCCATTTTACATAGCATGTGACTAACACAGGGATGGGGGTTGGGGATACTGGCACATAAAAATAGATTAATACCGAAAAAAAGAGACAACCTCGAAAAACAGAGCTTGCTGCATTGCTAATGTGACCACTAGATCTCTGAGCATTTACAGTGTACCTGCAGTGGAAAAAAGTATCCAAATCCATACTCACCTCAATAGAGGGAGCAATTGAGAAAAGAGGTGCCCAGAAGTTTGATAAATCTGTGTTTAAAGCCAATGGGTACTGATTTAAAAATAAAAAAGTCAGATACTCACGTAAGGAGAGGGAAGGCTCCGTCCTATTGAGACTTCCCTCTCCTCTCCCGGTGCCCAGTCCCGCTCAGGATCCCCCGTAGCAGTATTCGACCAGTTCAGTCAAATACTGCAACTTCCGTTACCAAAGGGAGGTTTCAGAAGTCTTCGGGAGCACTCGGGCTCCCGAAGACAGGCTGCTCCATACTGCGCATTCGCGAGCGCCGTCTATGACGCACTCACGTGGGTCTATGATGCACTTGCGCATGCGCAGTATGGAGCGGCCCGTCTTCGGGAGCCCGAGTGCTCCGAAGACTTCCGAAGTCCCCCGCGGCGGGGGATTTGAATGGAGGATCCTGAGGGCACCGGGAGAGGAGATGGAAGGCTCATTAGGACCAAGCCTTCCCTCTCCTTAGGTGAGTATCTGACCTTTTTTATTTTTAAATTGGTAACCATTCACTTTAAAACAAATAAAATGGAAAAAATAGGGTGGCTCACCTCAATGAAGAACAATTCATGCGATAAATGAATTTTAGCATGCACTGGCAACACGTTTCGCGGGGCTATGCCCACTTCCTCACGCCGATTAAAGTGCCAAAGGGTGCTTTCAGCCAAAATAATAACAACTTATTTTGGCTTGGAGACGCTCTTATTTGGCTCCCAGCACCCTTTGGTTCTTTATTTTTTTCATGTTAAGCTTGATCAGTAACACACATGACCTCTCAGCAGCAGAGGGAGACAGTGGGTGGGGTGAAGTGATGGCCCTGTGCTGGGAATGGAGGGCTAATCACAAGATGAGGAACACCCACTCCCCTACTAGCTGCCAGTTTCCTTAACGTGTCTCTGAGTCACATGACAGACATTTTCAAAGTGAGTTTCTTGGAAACGGCTGCATCAAATGCGAAAATTATGCAAGGAATGTCAGAGTCCCCTATTCACTTTAACAATAAAAAAAATCCCCTGAGATCATGTTAACCTAAGGCTTTAAAGAGGAACTCCAGTGAAAATAATGTAATAAAAAAAGTGCTTCATTTTTACAATAATTATGTATAAATGATTTAGTCAGTGTTTGCTCATTGTAAAATCTTTCCTCTCCCAGATTATCATTCTGACATTTATTACATGGAGACATTGTTACTGTGGGCAGGTTATTTAGCTGTTTCTAGCTGTTCTGTGTTACAGACAGCTAATAACAGCTATTTCCTGTCTGTGAACATTGTTACATTGTGGCAGTTTGCCAGCAGTACCGCGGTATTCAGAGGTTCTTGTGGGAGGGGTTTCAGCACAAAATCAGTCACACAGCGCCCCCTGATGGTCTGTTTGTGAAAATCATTGTATTTCTCATGTAAAATGGGGTATCAGCTACTGATTGGGATAAAGTTCAATTCTTGGTTGGAGTTTCTCTTTAAACCACTATTGCGAAAATGTGTAAGTCTGTAACTACATACGGTACATATAATGTACATTTCTCCCTGAGTAAAATACTTTCTAAATTACTTGTTTTACTATGTTGCTGTCACTTAAAGGGAACCAGAGACGAAGCACCCTTGTGTATTTTACCATATATATCAGTAAGAACATTGGAGAAAACACTTACCATGCTCTCTATTTCATCCTCACTGCTAAAAGTGTCTGTTATCAGCTGTGATAAGAATCCCGGACTGAGCATTCAGTCTGGCTTTGCAGGGAATAATTATAGCTGAGTCATTATAGCAGAGCCACAAGGGGGCAGGCTTGGGCTTGAAAAGACACCAGAGAAGACAGACTCAGCTATAATCTTTCCTTAGCAAAGCTAGACTGAGTGCTCAGTCGGGGATTCTTATCAGAGGTGATAACAGTCAGATTAAACAGAGAACAATGAAACAAAGAGCAGATTAGGTGTTTACTGTCATGTTCCCACTGATTTATAGGGTAAAATACAAGAGGGTGCTTAATCTCTGCTTCTCTTTAAAGTTAGCAGTACAAAATCTTACCAGTTTTGGACTAGTCGATATTCTCATGGGGAGTTCTCAGCATGTCCTTTATTCTTGTACAAAAGCACTCCCTGGAAAAGATCTATACAAAGTTGTCAGTCAGCTTCCCGACTCGTTTGCACACCATTTTGGCAGTTGGACTGAGAAAGTGCTGTTCAGTAGGTGCTTTTGTAAGGAAAGAAAACAAGAATCCCCATGAAGAGATGGACTAGCCCAAAACATGTCAGATCTGTCAGATTTTAACTACCTACTGTAAGTGACAGCAACATAAGAAAAATTACATTTATAGTACATTTTATTCTGGATCAAATGTACATCCTTTAAAGCTGACCAGAACTTCCTCTCTGCTCTACAAGATATGCAGCAGCATTATAACCTTTAAAGAAAAACATTCATTTGTCCTGCAATAAATCTGCAGTGTATCTACTTCCTGCTTTCATGGAAGCAGACATATTGTTAACATCCTGTGCTTTCAAATTAGCCTCTCTGCCATAGCAGTTAGCTGACACAGATGAGAGATCAAATTACAACTTTTGATTAGACACAGATGAGGGGGAATTAGACTGGCTAAACTCTCTAAATACATACAGGGTACATTTATTTATGTTTTCCTTCTGCCCTGTGCAAAAGTTCAGGTCCACTTTAAAGGAGAACTGAAGAGAGAGGTATATGGAGTCTGTCATGTTTATTTCCTTTTAGACAATACCAGTTGCCTGGCAGCCCTGCTGATCCTCTGCCTCTAATACTATTAGCCATAGCCCCTGAACAAGCATGCAGCAGATCAGGTGTTTCAGTGGTTCAGACTTATAAGTCTGATCTGACAAGACTAGCTGCATGCTTGTTTCTGGTTTTAATCAGATACTACTGCAGAGAAATAGACCAGCAGGGCTTCCAGGCAACTGGTATTGATTAAAAGGAAATAAACATGACAGACTCTCTCTTCAGTTCCCCTTTAAAGAGAATCTGTATTGTTAAAATCGCACAAAAGTAAACATACCAGTGCGTTAGGGGACATCTCCTATTACCCTCTGTCACAATTTCGCCGCTCCCCGCCGCATTAAAAGTAGTCAAAAACAGTTTTAAAAAGTTTGTTTATAAACAAACAAAATGGCCACCAAAACAGGAAGTAGATTGATGTACAATATGTCCACACATAGAAAATACATCCATACACAAGCAGGCTGTATACAGCTTTCCTTTTGAATCTCAAAAGATCATTTGTGTGTTTACCTTCTGTCCCCTTCTTCTCTCATACACTGAACATTACAGGCTTCCTGCAGACAGCTCTGCCTGTGCCTGTGTTTGTAATTGCTCAATATGTGTCAGCCAGCTACTTTCACAGCCTAACAGAGGAGGGTTTTTATCCAGCTCTCTTCTATCACTGATAAGATAGCAGAGAAGCTGCTGGCTTATGTAAATAAAACACACACTGGAGTGTGCATAGAGGAACAGACCAGCAGGAAGAGTTGGCAGCCTTCCAGACACAGGCCGACAAGTCTGACAGGGGAAAGATACATTGATTTATTACAGAGACAGTGATAGTACAAAGTGCTGCAGTAAGCCAGAACAGATTAGAATAGGTTTAGGAACTTGTAGGATGGTAGAAAAAATGTTGTAATTTTTGTTACAGAGTCACTTTAACCTAAACTTAACCTATTACTTCCATCACAGGGGCCTATAGGCACAGATGTCCTGGAACCTTAGACTTTGCCCTCCATGAACCTAACCCCCCCCCCCTCCCCCCACCACCAAACTGAACCGCAAGTGTGCTGGATGTCCCAGTTGTCACCTCTCCCTTACTTCCCTTACAGGTGTCCCTTAGTATTAGGTAGGTAAAGTACAGGATCTTCTCAAAAAATTAGCATATTGTTTTAAAGTTCATTATTTTCTGTAATGTACTGATAAACATTAGACTATCATATATTTTAGATTCAAATACACACAACTGAAGTAGTTCAAGCCTTTTATTGTTTTAATATTGATGATTTGGGCATACAGCTCATAAAAACCCAAAATTCCTATCTCAAAAAATTAGCATATTTCATCCGACCAATAAAAGAAAGTGTTTTAAAAAAAAAAAAAAGTCAACCTTCAAATAATTATGTTCAGTTATGCACTCAATACTTGGTCGGGAATCCTTTTGCAGAAATGACTGCTTCAATGCGGCGTGGCATGGAGGCAATCAGCCTGTGGCACTGCTCAAGTGTTATGGAGGCCCAGGATGCTTCAATGGTGGCCTTAAGCTCATCCAGAGTGTTGGGTCTTGCGTCTCTCAACTTTCTCTTCACAATATCCCACAGATTCTATATGGGGTTCAGGTCAGGAGAGTTGGCAGGCCAATTGAGCACAGTAATACCATGGTCAGTAAACCATTTACCAGTGGTTTTGGCACTGTGAGCAGGTGCCAGGTCGTGCTGAAAAATGAAATCTTCATCTCCATAAAGCTTTTCAGCAGATGGAAGCATGAAGTGCTCCAAAATCTCGCGATAGCTAGCTGCATTGACCCTGCCCTTGATAAAACACAGTGGACCAACACCAGCAGCTGACATGGCACCCCAGACCATCACTGACTGTGGGTACTTGACACTGGACTTCAGGCATTTTGGCATTTCCCTCTCCCCAGTCTTCCTCCAGACTCTGGCACCGATTTCCGAATGACATGTAAAAGTTGCTTTCATCCGCAAAAAGTACTTTGGACCACTGAACAACAGTCCAGTGCTGCTTCTCTGTAGCCCAGGTCAGGTGCTTCTGCCGCTGTTTCTGGTTCAAAAGTGGGTTCATGCTTCCATCTGCTGAAAAGCTTTATGCAGATGATTTCATTTTTCAGCACGGCCTGGCACCTGCTCACAGTGCCAAAACCACTGGTAAATGGTTTGCTGACCATGGTATTACTGTGCTCAATTGGCCTGCCAACTCTCCTGACCTGAACCCCATAGAGAATCTGTGGGATATTGTGAAGAGAAAGTTGAGAGATGCAAGACCCAACACTCTGGATGAGCTTAAGGCCACTATCGAAGCATCCTTGGCCTCCATAACACCTGAGCAGTGCCACAGGCTGATTGCCTCCATGTTATGCTGCATTGAAGCAGTCATTTCTGCAAAAGGATCCCCGACCAAGTATTGAGTGCATAACTGAACATAATTATTTGAAGGTTGACTTTTTTTGTTTCAAAAACAATTTTCTTTTATTGGTTGGATGAAATATGCTAATTTTTTGAGATAGGAAATTTGGGTTTTCATGAGCTGTATGCCCAAATCATCAATATTAAAACAATAAAAGGCTTGAACTACTTCAGTTGTAGTGTAATGAATCTAAAATATATGATAGTCTAATGTTTATCAGTACATTACAGAAAATAATGAACTTTAAAACAATATGCTAATTTTTTGAGAAGATCCTGTACAGTCAATATTAAAGCGGAATATAACCCTGCATTTCAACTTTGCTCTAAAATATTATTTACAGCATATTATATGCAAAAAGCATTTTTTTTTACTAGACCAGCATTGGAAGGGTTAAACACAGAGGTTTAAAGTTCCGTGGAGAGATATGCGGAAGTTCAGATAGATACATTCTATTTAGTTGAACGTATCTATTGATAAATGTTACACACTCTTTGGCTGTCCTCCAAGCTCCTTCTCAGTCAGAGAGATGAGTCACATTCAACACTTAGATACATTTATGTAAACAAAATGTATCTATTTCAGCTTCGGATGTGTCTGCAGAAATCTCCAGGAACGTTAAAGCCCTGTGTAACCCTTCCAATGCTGGTCTAGTAAAAAAAAAAAAAATGCTGGTTGCATATAATATACTGTAAATAATGTTTTAGAGCAAAGTTGAAATGCAGGGTTATATTCCACTTTAAGTAGCTAGAAGTGGCCCTGACTGAATAGAGATTTTGTCAGTGGAATGCTGAGAGGTGGGTGAGAAACCTCTCATTTACGCTCAGCTCCAGACTCTGCATAGGGGAGGAGGCACTCGGGGAGGGGAGTGAGCCGTCTTTCTATCATCAGGCGCCTGTTGGCACCTGCCTACAGTGCCTTATGGTAAATCCATCCCTGACCCAACCTAACCCTATCAATTCCTGTCACCCCCATGACGAGAAACAGTAAAGCTTACTTACCGAGACGGGATCATGTCCTCAAACTTCAGCATCCGGCACTGTAATGACATCCTAAAGCGCCATATTGGGCCGTTTTGCTGCTGTGATGACGCTATTAAATAAGGGGGGGGGGGGGGGAATCATGAAACAATTGGTAATTAGCGACAGAAGCAGATTTTCATTGTAAAATAACATCCTGTCTTTCCATTAGAACGCACTCCCAGCCTTGCTTTCGGCACGCTTCTGTAGTAAATGGAAGTAATGAAAGTTAATATCCTCTATTAGAAGACAGGATCCGGCGTACTCCACAACTGTTCAGCTCTAATGAGAAGTAACCAACCATCCGCTCCTGAACTTCCACCGTCGCTCTGTTTTCCACGCCGCTTCCAATTCTTCTAATCCTGCCTCTGAGTCTTCCCGTGGAAAACCGCTCGGCAATCGTGCCAATAAATAACGATAACATTCACCCTAATTAAAACAGCATGCAGGGATTTTTTTTCTATCATTTTACACAGGGTTGGAGCAGAGGAAGCACATATTAATGGGTAACAAGCATCTGAAATGGTGGAAGCAGGTTGGATTTGACTCTGTGCTAGTGCGGCATTGCGTGTCGGGGGCACTGGGCCAAAAATCAGTCCTTGCCAACACGAATCGCGCCAACAGCCTATTCCAAGTAATGGGATCCTGGCTCAGAGATTGTGATTCTGAATGATGACCTCTCGCCTGAGTGCGCACTGTGAAAAGCGGTTGTGAAACCCCCCCTGGTATCTTTTTTTCAGTGTGTTTACATGAGGCACCACTCCGGTCCCCCTATATGGTGCACCTCTCCTGCACATTTCAAAACTTCTTTTTTAGTAAACATGTTTTTTGGCCCCTTACGTCATGCTGACTCTGGATATAGTATAAAGTAGGTGGTGCATGCGTCATATGTCAGTATGAAACCCACAGTCTGCTGCTCTCTTCAGGCTGGTGTTGCAAGTCCCGCCCGCAAAGGTATCGGATCCAATCAGAGGAAGCGATTGGCTTTCTCTTTTCAGTGACAGCTGCATTTTTTTTAAGAAGCGCTGGATACTGTACCAGCATTTTTTCCAGCCTGGCTCTGCAGCCCTAAGGTATACTTAACCTTGTAGTCCACCATGGGCTTGATTCACTAACCGGCGCTAAGCCGGTTAGTGTGCCTTATCTGAGGTTAGTGTGCCTTATCTGAGTTAGTGTGCTTTATCTGAGTTAGTGTGCCTTATCTGAGTTAGTGTGCCTTATCTGAGTTAGTGTGCCTTATCTGAGGTTAGTGTGCCTTATCTGAGGTTAGTGTGCCTTATCTGAGGTTAGTGTGCCTTATCTGAGTTAGTGTGCCTTATATGAGTTAGTGTGCCTTATCTGAGGTTAGTGTGCCTTATCTGAGGTTCGTGTGCTTTATCTGAACTTAGTGCCCCTTAAGTAGCTTTGTGCACACTAAAAGATGCACAAAGCCACATTGCGCACTGCACGATAACATCGCACCCGCTATACTGTACATGATGCGACCTTAAGGTCGCATAGGATGCAACCTAAACGACACATCAGGGCACCGTTATCGTCGCATCCTATGCGATCTTATGGTCTCATCATATACAGTATAGCTGGTGTGACGTTATCGTTGCACCGCGCGCAAAGATCAACGCATTAGGCTGTGCGCGGTGCAGTGCGCGATGTAACTTTGTCTATCTTTTAGTGTGCACAGAGCTACTTAAGGGGCACTAAGTTCAGATAAGGCACACTAACCTCAGATAAGGCACACTAACCTCAGATAAGGCACACTAACCTTAGATAAGGCACACTAACCTCAGATAAGGCACACTAACTCAGATAAGGCACTCTAACTCAGATAAGGCACACTAACCTCAGATAAGGCACACTAACTCAGATAAGGCACACTAACTCAGATAAGGCACACTAACTCAGATAAGGCACACTAACCTCAGATAAGGCACACTAACCTCAGATAAGGCACACTAACTCAGATAAGGCACACTAACCTCAGATAAGGCACACTTAGTGCCGGTTACTGAATCAAGGCCCATATGTGCAAGTGCTTGTACTGTACCTCCAATGGGTTAAGTGCCTGAATTTTGAGTGTTTACAATCTACGCTGTCGCTTTGCAGTTTGCAAAAACAAAAGTTTTCATTATGCTCCATGTTTACTGAATTGGCGTTCAAGCAAAAACATGTCATTTTTTATTTTTACAAATCTATATCGCCGTGAAGAGCCAATGTTCTTTTTCTCTTACTCAATTGGCGGAATAACAAATGGATTAAACAAAAAATGATTTTATAATCAGCCGGGTACATATGCACAATTTAACATTTCTCTGTGCGATGATTACACAGCACAAAACATGTATTTAAATTCCCAGCGATTTGTGCTGCCTCGTAAACAAACACTTAAAATGTCAATTGTTTCAGTTTCTTCCGCAAACAACGAATCGAAGAACAGATGAATTCACTCGTAAACACCGATGCAGAGAACTGTTGTTTTGCTTGAACTTTTTTCCCCCGTTTAATTCTCCGCTGTCATTTGTAATTTGTGGTTCAGAATGGATAGCGCTGTTGTTAAAACTCGCCATCTGCAGAGGGTTTATTGCAATCCCCTTCAGTGGTGGATTCGGCTATTTAACTGTTTTCACTCCAGTCTTGGCTTAGAAATGAAGGCGCATCAGTGTTGGAATCTGCAGGTCTGTCTCAAAGAGGAAGGGCTGGACTGAGAACGCTGCGATACCAGCACAACTCCAGCTTCAGCGATCTTCATGCAATCCTCATATCCAGGAGGTCATTGGTCAGCAATTGTAGTGCATAGGAATTCAAGAGAAACTTTAATGCAAAAGTGAACTTTATCTCAGTCAGCAGCAGATATACCCTTTCCAATGAAAATGTTTTACTTCTTCTTGAATAGATCATCAGGGCGTCTGCGTTGCTGAGACTGAGGCGAAATCCCTCCCTCAGTGTGATGTGTCATGGCCAACTTCCTGTCTGTGAATCCATTGTTGCACTGTGGATTGGAGGATAATGGCTGTTGTCAACTGCCAAGCAAGCATATATCTTGCTAATATTATAAACTAGCTGGACGCCCGGCGTTGCCTGGGTATGTATTTGGCTAGTGTTGGCTCTGCCAACTTTTCCTAACCCTAACACACAATTACTTAATGACCAAGTATGTGAACTCTGCGGTCTTTGGCATCAATAATTTGCAATGAAATAAAAATAATCTGATTGGATGTGGCTCCACCCCTTTTCTGAATTTGAACCGCAATTACCCAATGGCCAAGTGTACCAGGTACAGGTGATTAACAGTGCAAGAAAGGCAGCAATTAAATATTCCCCTTAAAAATCAATAGGTGTATTTTGATTGGCTTTTATAGGCTCCACCCACTTTTCTGAATATTAATCCCAGTCACCCAGTGACCAACTGTGCAAAGTTTGAGAACCCTACCATTAACAGTGTAAGAATGGCTGCAGTTTACATTTGCGCAATGAAATTTGTATTTTTCTCCACCCACTTATTTCCTAACATTGTTCAGGCATGTATTTGGCTGGTGTTGGCTCCGCCTACTATTTCTAACCCTAACACACAATTACTCAATAACCAAGTTTGTGAGCTTTGCGGTTTTTGGCATCAATAATTTGCATTGAATTTAAACAAATCTGATTGGCTGTTTGTGGCTCCACCCCTTTGTCTGAATTTGAACCCCAGTCACCCAGTGACCAACTGTACCAGGTTTAAGGCTTGTGCCATTAACAGTGCAAGAATGGTAGCAATTACATATTCCCCTAGAAAATCAATAGGTGAATTTTGATTGGCTTTTGTAGGCTCCACCCACTTCTCTGAATATTAATCCCAGTCACCCAGTGACCAATTGTGCAAAGTTTGAGAACCCTACCATTGAAACTGTAAGAATTGCTGCAGTTTACATTTTCTCAGTGAAATTTGCATTTGTCTCCGCCTACTAATGACCCGGCATTGCCCGATTATGTATTTTGCAGGTGCTGGCTGCGCCCACTTTTCCTAACCCTAACACACAAATAATCAATTACTCAATGACCAAGTTTGTGAGCTTTGCGGTCTTTGGCATCAATAACCTGCATTAAAATGAAACAAATCATATTGGCTGTGTGTAGCTCCACCCTGTTTTATGAATGTAAACCCCAGTCACGCAATGATCAACTGTACTAGGTTTGAGGCTTGTGCCATTAACAGTGCAAGAATGGCAGCAATGAAATATTCCCCTGAAAAATCAATAGGTAATTTTTGATTGACTTTTGTAGGCTCCACCCACTTTTCTGAATATTAACCCCAGTCACCCAGTAACCAACTGTGCAAAGTTTGAGAACCTTACCATTAACAGTGTAAGAATGACTGCTGTTTACATTTTCCCAGTAAAATTTGTATTTGTCTCCGCCCACTTATGACCCGGCGTTGCCCGCTTATGTATTTGGCTGGTGTTGGCTGTGCCTACTTTTCTAACTCTAAACACAATTAATCAATTACCAAGATTGTGATCTTTGCGGTGTTTGGCATCAATAATTTGCATTGAAATGAAACAAATCTAATTGGCTGTTTGTGGCTCCACCCACTTTCTGAAATTGAACCCCAGTCACCCAATGATCAACTGTACCAGGTTTGAGGCTTGTGCCATTAACAGTGCAAGAATGGCAGAAATGTAAATATTCCCCTTGAAAATCAATAGGTTAATTTTGATTGGCTTTCATAGACTCCACCCACCTTTCTGAATATTAATCCCAGTCACCCAACGACCAACTGTGCAAAGTTTGAGAACCCTGCCATTAACAGTGTAAGAATGGCTTACATTTTCCAGGGACATTTGTATTTGTCTCCGCCCCCTTTATGGTTATGGGAATAAAAAGTATCCTATACTTTATTCCAGGTAATGTACTATGTGTATGCCAAATTTAATTCAAATCCGTTCAGCCATTTTTGCGTGATCGAGTAACAAACATCCAAACATCTAAACATCCAAACATCCGAACTTTTATTATATTAGTAGGATGTGAAAGTTTGGATGTTTGGACGGTTAGATGTTTGTTACTCGATCACGCAATAATGGCTGAATGGATTTAAATGAAATTTGGCACACACATAGTACATCACCTGGAATAACATATAGGATACTTTTTTATCCCCATAACCAAAAAGTGGGCGCAGATAAATACAAATTTCACTGGGAAAATGTAAACTGCAGCCATTCTTACACTGTTAATGGCAGGGTTCTCAAACTTTGCACAGTTGGTCACTGAATGACTGGAATTAAAGGGGCACTATGGTGAAAAATTATGTTTTATAGCCACTGTACTATGCCTAGCTGTTTGTAGAGCATAGTGGCTTACATGTAGTGAGGCACAGGGGCTTTTTTTTTTAAACACTGACATCACCTTGTATACATTATCAGTCACGTCGGCAGAAGTACCTTTCCGACGCCACTTAGCCTGTTCCATGTAGTTGTAGGGAGGCAACTTTCCCTGTTGCTGTAACTGACGTTACAGTTTTCCCCTCTCTGCAGCGCTGGAAGGTTTGTTCTAAATTTTAACTGCACGATCGTGCAGTTATAGTGATCCCCTATAAGCCGTAAAGAGTAGTAGCTGATGTGCTGTGAGGGGAGTGGAACGCACCCTCCCTCTTACGTGGGACGCAACTGCGGTGTGAGCCGAGGAGGACTTGCTGCCCGGCAAGGACCCCTGTAGCTGAAGCTGGCATTGAAAAGGACACCTAATGTTGTCCGTTTCTATGGCTACCAGGCTTTGCTCTGTGAAGAGCGCAGACAGAGCAGCGGCAGCTTGCAGAGCAGACACAAGTGCTGTAGCTGTGTCCTGCTAATTGTACAGTAGTTGTGATTTTTGTTTTCTGTGGTGAATTTGTTTTTTTTATAACCAATCGCTTTTTGTGTAAAGCTAATTGCAGGTAGTTATTCATCTATAACAGTTATTCATGTATGTATATATACATATAATTAGGTGTATATACATAGATATATATTTATACATATATGTGTATATATATATATATATATATATATATATATATATATATATATATATATATATATATATATATATATGTATGTATATATATGTATGTATATATGTATATATATGTATGTATACATGTATATATATGTATGTATATATATATATATATATGTATGTATATATATGTATATATATATATATATGTATATATATATATATATATATATATATATATATATATATATGTATATATATATATATATATATATATATGTATATATATATATATATATATATATATATATATATATATATATATATATATATATATATATATATATATATATATATATGTATATATATATATATATATATATATATATATATATATATATATATATGTATATATATATATATATATATATATATATATATATATATATGTGTGTATATATATATATATATATATAAGTACAGAGGGGCTGCAGCACACAACAGGAAAACAGTGACAGGGGCTCTTGGTTACGCTTTAACGCGCTTAAGCTCACCAACTGCGCCAAAGTGTCCCCAATCTGGTGAGTCCTACTCTACCATGCAAAATGCCAGTTTTTATAAGCAGTCTAGTGGGAACTAAGCCAAAAACCCTAAAATGTCAACTAGATGGGAAAAAAGGAAATTAAAAACACCTCACCCTTCACCTAGCTACCAAACGAACTCTCTTAACATGTGCAAAGCACTCATTTATATACTTAACTGTGCTAGAGGTGGGCGTGGTCATGCAGGCTCACAGGGGAAAATTATAAATAAATTACCAAGGGGTGAGCAGCACAAACCAAATTTTTTTATGCAATTCTATGCAAAGCATGCACGCAGCGCTGGAGGTCCCCATACTCCATAAGAAATATATAAGTACAGAGGGGCTGCAGCACACAACAGGAAAACAGTGACAGGGGCTCTTGGTTACGCTTTAACGCGCTTAAGCTCACCAACTGCGCCAAAGTGTCCCCAATCTGGTGAGTCCTACTCTACCATGCAAAATGCCAGTTTTTATAAGCAGTCTAGTGGGAACTAAACCAAAAACCCTAAAATGTCAACTAGATGGGAAAAAAGGAAATTAAAAACACCTCACCCTTCACCTAGCTACCAAACGAACTCTCTTAACATGTGCAAAGCACTCATTTATATACTTAACTGTGCTAGAGGTGGGCGTGGTCATGCAGGCTCACAGGGGAAAATTATAAATAAATTACCAAGGGGTGAGCAGCACAAACCAAATTTTTTTATGCAATTCTATGCAAAGCATGCACGCAGCGCTGGAGGTCCCCATACTCCATAAGAAATATATAAGTACAGAGGGGCTGCAGCACACAACAGGAAAACAGTGACAGGGGCTCTTGGTTACGCTTTAACGCGCTTAAGCTCACCAACTGCGCCAAAGTGTCCCCAATCTGGTGAGTCCTACTCTACCATGCAAAATGCCAGTTTTTATAAGCAGTCTAGTGGGAACTAAACCAAAAACCCTAAAATGTCAACTAGATGGGAAAAAAGGAAATTAAAAACACCTCACCCTTCACCTAGCTACCAAACGAACTCTCTTAACATGTGCAAAGCACTCATTTATATACTTAACTGTGCTAGAGGTGGGCGTGGTCATGCAGGCTCACAGGGGAAAATTATAAATAAATTACCAAGGGGTGAGCAGCACAAACCAAATTTTTTTATGCAATTCTATGCAAAGCATGCACGCAGCGCTGGAGGTCCCCATACTCCATAAGAAATATATAAGTACAGAGGGGCTGCAGCACACAACAGGAAAACAGTGACAGGGGCTCTTGGTTACGCTTTAACGCGCTTAAGCTCACCAACTGCGCCAAAGTGTCCCCAATCTGGTGAGTCCTACTCTACCATGCAAAATGCCAGTTTTTATAAGCAGTCTAGTGGGAACTAAACCAAAAACCCTAAAATGTCAACTAGATGGGAAAAAAGGAAATTAAAAACACCTCACCCTTCACCTAGCTACCAAACGAACTCTCTTAACATGTGCAAAGCACTCATTTATATACTTAACTGTGCTAGAGGTGGGCGTGGTCATGCAGGCTCACAGGGGAAAATTATAAATAAATTACCAAGGGGTGAGCAGCACAAACCAAATTTTTTTATGCAATTCTATGCAAAGCATGCACGCAGCGCTGGAGGTCCCCATACTCCATAAGAAATATATAAGTACAGAGGGGCTGCAGCACACAACAGGAAAACAGTGACAGGGGCTCTTGGTTACGCTTTAACGCGCTTAAGCTCACCAACTGCGCCAAAGTGTCCCCAATCTGGTGAGTCCTACTCTACCATGCAAAATGCCAGTTTTTATAAGCAGTCTAGTGGGAACTAAACCAAAAACCCTAAAATGTCAACTAGATGGGAAAAAAGGAAATTAAAAACACCTCACCCTTCACCTAGCTACCAAACGAACTCTCTTAACATGTGCAAAGCACTCATTTATATACTTAACTGTGCTAGAGGTGGGCGTGGTCATGCAGGCTCACAGGGGAAAATTATAAATAAATTACCAAGGGGTGAGCAGCACAAACCAAATTTTTTTATGCAATTCTATGCAAAGCATGCACGCAGCGCTGGAGGTCCCCATACTCCATAAGAAATATATAAGTACAGAGGGGCTGCAGCACACAACAGGAAAACAGTGACAGGGGCTCTTGGTTACGCTTTAACGCGCTTAAGCTCACCAACTGCGCCAAAGTGTCCCCAATCTGGTGAGTCCTACTCTACCATGCAAAATGCCAGTTTTTATAAGCAGTCTAGTGGGAACTAAACCAAAAACCCTAAAATGTCAACTAGATGGGAAAAAAGGAAATTAAAAACACCTCACCCTTCACCTAGCTACCAAACGAACTCTCTTAACATGTGCAAAGCACTCATTTATATACTTAACTGTGCTAGAGGTGGGCGTGGTCATGCAGGCTCACAGGGGAAAATTATAAATAAATTACCAAGGGGTGAGCAGCACAAACCAAATTTTTTTATGCAATTCTATGCAAAGCATGCACGCAGCGCTGGAGGTCCCCATACTCCATAAGAAATATATAAGTACAGAGGGGCTGCAGCACACAACAGGCAGGGCCGGATTTAGGGGCATGCACCCAAGGCCTGGGACTAGGGCGACAGAATGAACTGTAATACATGGGGCGGGTAACAGGTTTACTGTACCTGTTACCCTCCAAAAGCCGCTCCATTGGTTCGCAGCCAGCTGCCCCGTTTGCACAGTGTGTCTGCAGACTGCTTGCCCGTGTTGACAGGCAGATTAGCTGCCGGGGGCTGCCGCCCTGTATACAGCAGAGCCGGAGCAAGCAGCAGTGAAAGCTGTGAGAGCCTGCATTTGCAGCAGACTCTCTCTCCTGCTCCGGCTGAGCCCCGATTCCATTGTCCTGGCTGATGTCACAGTCGCCCAGTGACCCAGGTGACAGCTCTCAGCTCTGAGCTGCTAAGACAGCGGGCAAGGAGTGCATTGGCTCAGCCCGCTGTCAATCAAAGTACTGGCCGGCTGTGATGTCACCTCCCTGAGCCCGCCCACCCAGGAGTATGTGTGTTGTGTATGGGGAGATCTCGTGGTGCTGCTGGAGCTGAAGACAGTCCAGAATCCCAGGGCACAGGTGCAGCACAGATGGTCTGGAGACCCCCTTCTCCCCTAGAAAGAATGTTTTACAGCTTCCAGACTTTCTGGCTTGTGTGGTGAATGCTGGGCTCTGATGGACTATTAGTTTGGCAGGTGAGAAAAATGCTGTGAGTGAACTTACTAGTTAGTAAGGTCTCCACCACCCACCTTTCCCTCGCCAGTGTAAAGGGATAAGCATACAAACTTGGAGGGGATGTTTTTCAAAGGATCTCTAAATAGAAGAAAAAAATGCCAAACAGAACTTACCTGGGGCCTCCTCCAGACCCCCCCCCCCCCCCCTCTTGTAGCCCATGAGGTCCCTCGGTGTTCTCTGGGCTCCCTCCGTTAGACCAATGTCAGCTCCATTAGTGTGCGACTTAACCGAAAGTCGTGTGCAACTGCGCATGCGCGGCCTGTTCATGCGGCCGTCGCCTTGAGTGTTCTGCACAAGTAGGAAAAACGCATTTGTCCTTTCGAGATCTGTGTGTGCGCAGAATGCTCAAGGTGAGGGGCGCACAAACAAGACGGGCAGCGCATGCTCAGTTGCGCTCGACTCCTGCCAAATAAATGTGCTAACGGAGCCACCAGCGATCGAAAGGAGGGATCACAAAGGACCCCAAGGACCTCACAGGCTATGGGGTACTG